>NW_027149874.1:300000-467480 GCF_031143425.1 Pleurodeles waltl | reverse complement strand
GGTGGAAGGAAATTTGTGGCTCCTCTCAGATTCCAGAACTTTCTGTCACCGAAATGTGAGGAAAACATGTTTTTTTAGCCAAATGTTGAGGTTTGCAATGGATTCTGGGTAACAGAATCTGGTCAGAGCCCCACAAGTCACCCCATCTTGGATTCCCCTAGGTCTCTAGTTTTCAAAAATTTACCGGTTTGGTAGGTTTCCCTAGGTGCCGGTTGAGCTAGAGGCCAAAATCTACAGGTAGGCACTTTGCAAAAAACACCTCTGTTTTCTTTCAAAAAATTTGATGTGTCCACGTTGTGTTTTGGGGCATTTCCTGTCACGGGCGTTAGGCCTACACACACTAGTGAGGTATCATTTTTATCGTGAGACTTAGGGGAACGCTGGGTGGAAGGAAATTTGTGGCCCCTCTCAGATTCCAGAACTTTCTGTCACCGAAATGTGAGGAAAACATTTTTTTTAGCCAAATTTTGAGGTTTGCAAAGGATTCTGGGTAACAGGACCTGGTCAGAGCCCCACAAGTCACCCCATCTTGGATTCTCCAGGTCTCTAGTTTTCAAACATGTACAGGTTTGGTAGGTTTCCCTAGGTGCCGGCTGAGCTAGAGGCCAAAATCTACAGGTAAGCACTTTGCAAAAAACACCTCTGTTTTCTTTCAAAAAATGTGATGTGTCCACGTTGTGTTTTGGGGCATTTCCTGTCACGGGCGCTAGGCCTACCCACACAAGTGAGGTATCATTTTTATCGGGAGACTTGGGGGAACGCTAGGTGGAAGGAAATTTGTGGCTCCTCTCAGATTCCAGAACTTTCTGTCACCGAAATGTGAGGAAAACATGTTTTTTTAGCCAAATTATGAGGTTTGCAATGGATTCTGAGTAACAGAACTTGGTCAGAGCCCCAAAAGTCACCTCATCTTGGATTCCCCTAGGTCTCTAGTTTTCAAAAATGCACAGGTTTGGTAGGTTTCCCTAGGTGCCGGCTGAGCTAGAGGCCAAAATCTACAGGTAGGCACTTTGCAAAAAACACCTCTGTTTTCTTTCAAAAAATGTGATGTGTCCACGTTGTGTTTTGGGGCAATTCCTGTCACGGGCGCTAGGCCTACCCACACAAGTGAGGTATCATTTTTATCGGGAGACTTGGGGGAACGCTGGGTGGGAGGAAATTTGTGGCTCCTCTCAGATTCCAGAACTTTCTGTCACCGAAATGTGAGGAAAACATGTTTTTTTAGCCAAATTATGAGGTTTGCAGTGGATTCTGGGTAACAGAACTTGGTCAGAGCCCCACAAGTCACCCCATCTTGGATTCCCCTAGGTCTCTAGTTTTCAAAAATGCACAGGTTTGGTAGGTTTCGCTAGGTGCCGGCTGAGCTAGAGGCCAAAATCTACAGGTAGGCACTTTGCAAAAAACACCTCTGTTTTCTTTAAAAAAATGTGATGTGTCCACGTTGTGTTTTGGGGCATTTCCTGTCACGGGCGCTAGGCCTACCCACACAAGTGAGGTATCATTTTTATCGGGAGACTTGGGGGAACGCTGGGTGGAAGGAAATTTGTGGCTCCTCTCAGATTCCAGAACTTTCTGTCACCGAAATGTGAGGAAAACATGTTTTTTTAGCCAAATGTTGATGTTTGCAATGGATTCTGGGTAACAGAACCTGGTCAGAGCCCCACAAGTCACCCCATCTTGGATTCCCCTAGGTCTCTAGTTTTCAAAAATGCACAGGTTTGGTAGGTTTCCCTAGGTGCCGGCTGAGCTAGAGGCCAAAATCTACAGGTAGGCACTTTGCAAAAAACACCTCTGTTTTCTTTCAAAAAATGTGATGTCTCCACGTTGTGTTTTGGGGCATTTCCTGTCACGGGCGCTAGGCCTACCCACACAAGTGAGGTATCATTTTTACCGGGAGACTTGGGGGAACGCTGAGTGGAAGGAAATTTGTGGCTCCTCTCAGATTCCAGAACATTCTGTCACCGAAATGTGAGGAAAACATGTTTTGTTAGCCAAATTTTGAGGTTTGCAATGGATTCTGGGTAACAGAACCTGGTCAGAGCCCCACAAGTCACCCCATCTTGGATTCCCCTAGGTCTCTAGTTTTCAAAAATGTACAGGTTTGGTAGGTTTCCCTAGGTGCTGGCTGAGTTAGAGGCCAAAATCTACAGGTAGGCACTTTGCAAAAAACACCTCTGTTTTCTTTCAAAAAATTTGATGTGTCCATGTTGTGTTTTGGGGCATTTCCTGTCACGGGCGCTAGGCCTACCCACACAAGTGAGGTATCATTTTTATCGGGAGACTTGGGGGAACGCTGGGTGGAAGGAAATTTGGGGCTCCTCTCAGATTCCAGAACTTTCTGTCACCGAAATGTGAGGAAAACATGTTTTTTTAGCCAAATTATGAGGTTTGCAATGGATTCTGGGTAACAGAACTTGGTCAGAGCCCCACAAGTCACCCCATCTTGGATTCCCCTAGGTCTCTAGTTTTCAAAAATGCACAGGTTTGGTAGGTTTCCCTAGGTGCCGGCTGAGCTAGAGGCCAAAATCTACAGGTAGGCACTTTGCAAAAAACACCTCTGTTTTCTTTCAAAAAATTTGATGTGTCCATGTTGTGTTTTGGGGCATTTCCTGTCACGGGCGCTAGGCCTACCCACACAAGTGAGGTATCATTTTTATCGGGAGACTTGGGGGAACGCTGGGTGGAAGGAAATTTGGGGCTCCTCTCAGATTCCAGAACTTTCTGTCACCGAAATGTGAGGAAAACATGTTTTTTTAGCCAAATTATGAGGTTTGCAGTGGATTCTGGGTAACAGAACTTGGTCAGAGCCCCACAAGTCACCCCATCTTGGATTCCCCTAGGTCTCTAGTTTTCAAAAATGCACAGGTTTGGTAGGTTTCGCTAGGTGCCGGCTGAGCTAGAGGCCAAAATCTACAGGTAGGCACTTTGCAAAAAACACCTCTGTTTTCTTTAAAAAAATGTGATGTGTCCACGTTGTGTTTTGGGGCATTTCCTGTCACGGGCGCTAGGCCTACCCACACAAGTGAGGTATCATTTTTATCGGGAGACTTGGGGGAACGCTGGGTGGAAGGAAATTTGTGGCTCCTCTCAGATTCCAGAACTTTCTGTCACCGAAATGTGAGGAAAACATGTTTTTTTAGCCAAATTTTGATGTTTGCAATGGATTCTGGGTAACAGAACCTGGTCAGAGCCCCACAAGTCACCCCATCTTGGATTCCCCTAGGTCCTCTAGTTTTCAAAAATGCACAGGTTTGGTAGGTTTCCCTAGGTGCCGGCTGAGCTAGAGGCCAAAATCTACAGGTAGGCACTTTGCAAAAAACACCTCTGTTTTCTTTCAAAAAATGTGATGTCTCCACGTTGTGTTTTGGGGCATTTCCTGTCACGGGCGCTAGGCCTACCCACACAAGTGAGGTATCATTTGTACCGGGAGACTTGGGGGAACGCTGAGTGGAAGGAAATTTGTGGCTCCTCTCAGATTCCAGAACATTCTGTCACCGAAATGTGAGGAAAACATGTTTTGTTAGCCAAATTTTGAGGTTTGCAATGGATTCTGGGTAACAGAACCTGGTCAGAGCCCCACAAGTCACCCCATCTTGGATTCCCCTAGGTCTCTAGTTTTCAAAAATGTACAGGTTTGGTAGGTTTCCCTAGGTGCTGGCTGAGTTAGAGGCCAAAATCTACAGGTAGGCACTTTGCAAAAAACACCTCTGTTTTCTTTCAAAAAATTTGATGTGTCCATGTTGTGTTTTGGGGCATTTCCTGTCACGGGCGCTAGGCCTACCCACACAAGTGAGGTATCATTTTTATCGGGAGACTTGGGGGAACGCTGGGTGGAAGGAAATTTGGGGCTCCTCTCAGATTCCAGAACTTTCTGTCACCGAAATGTGAGGAAAACATGTTTTTTTAGCCAAATTATGAGGTTTGCAATGGATTCTGGGTAACAGAACTTGGTCAGAGCCCCACAAGTCACCCCATCTTGGATTCCCCTAGGTCTCTAGTTTTCAAAAATGCACAGGTTTGGTAGGTTTCCCTAGGTGCCGGCTGAGCTAGAGGCCAAAATCTACAGGTAGGCACTTTGCAAAAAACACCTCTGTTTTCTTTCAAAAAATTTGATGTGTCCATGTTGTGTTTTGGGGCATTTCCTGTCACGGGCGCTAGGCCTACCCACACAAGTGAGGTATCATTTTTATCGGGAGACTTGGGGGAACGCTGGGTGGAAGGAAATTTGGGGCTCCTCTCAGATTCCAGAACTTTCTGTCACCGAAATGTGAGGAAAACATGTTTTTTTAGCCAAATTATGAGGTTTGCAATGGATTCTGGGTAACAGAACTTGGTCAGAGCCCCACAAGTCACCCCATCTTGGATTCCCCTAGGTCTCTAGTTTTAAAAAATGCACAGGTTTGGTAGGTTTCCCTAGGTGCCGGCTGAGCTAGAGGCCAAAATCTACAGGTAGGCACTTTGCAAAAAACACCTCTGTTTTCTTTCAAAAAATGTGATGTGTCCACGTTGTGTTTTGGGGCATTTCCTGTCACGGGCGCTAGGCCTACCCACACAAGTGAGGTATCATTTTTATCGGGAGACTTGGGGGAACGTTGGGTGGATGGAAATTTGTGGCTCCTCTCAGGTTCCAGAACTTTCTGTCACCGAAATGTGAGGAAAACATGTTTTTTTAGCCAAATTTTGAGGTTTGCAATGGATTCTGGGTAACAGAAGCTGGTCAGAGCCCCACAAGTCACCCCATCTTGGATTCCCCTAGGTCTCTAGTTTTAAAAAATGTACAGGTTTGGTAGGTTTCCCTAGGTGCCGGCTGAGCTAGAGGCCAAAATCTACAGGTAGGCACTTTGCAAAAAACACCTCTGTTTTCTTTCAAAAAATGTGATGTGTCCACGTTGTGTTTTGGGGCATATCCTGTCACGGGCGTTAGGCCTACCCACACAAGTGAGGTATCATTTTTATCGGGAGACTTGGGGGAACGCTAGGTGGAAGGAAATTTGTGGCTCCTCTCAGATTCCAGAACTTTCTGTCACCGAAATGTGAGGAAAACATGTTTTTTTAGCCAAATTATGAGGTTTGCAATGGATTCTGAGTAACAGAACTTGGTCAGAGCCCCAAAAGTCACCTCATCTTGGATTCCCCTAGGTCTCTAGTTTTCAAAAATGCACAGGTTTGGTAGGTTTCCCTAGGTGCCGGCTGAGCTAGAGGCCAAAATCTACAGGTAGGCACTTTGCAAAAAACACCTCTGTTTTCTTTCAAAAAATGTGATGTGTCCACGTTGTGTTTTGGGGCAATTCCTGTCACGGGCGCTAGGCCTACCCACACAAGTGAGGTATCATTTTTATCGGGAGACTTGGGGGAACGCTGGGTGGGAGGAAATTTGTGGCTCCTCTCAGATTCCAGAACTTTCTGTCACCGAAATGTGAGGAAAACATGTTTTTTTAGCCAAATTATGAGGTTTGCAGTGGATTCTGGGTAACAGAACTTGGTCAGAGCCCCACAAGTCACCCCATCTTGGATTCCCCTAGGTCTCTAGTTTTCAAAAATGCACAGGTTTGGTAGGTTTCCCTAGGTGCCGGCTGAGCGAGAGGCGCACTTTGCAAAAAACACCTCTGTTTTCTTTCAAAAAATGTGATGTGTCCACGTTGTGTTTTGGGGCAATTCCTGTCACGGGCGCTAGGCCTACCCACACAAGTGAGGTATCATTTTTATCGGGAGACTTGGGGGAACGCTGGGTGGGAGGAAATTTGTGGCTCCTCTCAGATTCCAGAACTTTCTGTCACCGAAATGTGAGGAAAACATGTATTTTTTAGCCAAATTTTGAGGTTTGCAGTGGATTCTGGGTAACAGAACTTGGTCAGAGCCCCACAAGTCACCCCATCTTGGATTCCCCTAGGTCTCTAGTTTTCAAAAATGCACAGGTTTGGTAGGTTTCGCTAGGTGCCGGCTGAGCTAGAGGCCAAAATCTACAGGTAGGCACTTTGCAAAAAACACCTCTGTTTTCTTTAAAAAAATGTGATGTGTCCACGTTGTGTTTTGGGGCATTTCCTGTCACGGGTGCTAGGCCTACCCACACAAGTGAGGTATCATTTTTATCGGGAGACTTGGGGGAACGCTGGGTGGAAGGAAATTTGTGGCTCCTCTCAGATTCCAGAACTTTCTGTCACCGAAATGTGAGGAAAACATGTTTTTTTAGCCAAATTTTGATGTTTGCAATGGATTCTGGGTAACAGAACCTGGTCAGAGCCCCACAAGTCACCCCATCTTGGATTCCCCTACGTCTCTAGTTTTCAAAAATGCACAGGTTTGGTAGGTTTCCCTAGGTGCCGGCTGAGCTAGAGGCCAAAATCTACAGGTAGGCACCTTGCAAAAAACACCTCTGTTTTCTTTAAAAAAATGTGATGTGTCCACGTTGTGTTTTGGGGCATTTCCTGTCACGGGCGCTAGGCCTACCCACACAAGTGAGGTATCATTTTTATCGGGAGACTTGGGGGAACGCTGGGTGGAAGGAAATTTGTGGCTCCTCTCAGATTCCAGAACATTCTGTCACCGAAATGTGAGGAAAACATGTTTTGTTAGCCAAATTTTGAGGTTTGCAATGGATTCTGGGTAACAGAACCTGGTCAGAGCCCCACAAGTCACCCCATCTTGGATTCCCCTAGGTCTCTAGTTTTCAAAAATGTACAGGTTTGGTAGGTTTCCCTAGGTGCCGGCTGAGTTAGAGGCCAAAATCTACAGGTAGGCACTTTGCAAAAAACACCTCTGTTTTCTTTCAAAAAATTTGATGTGTCCATGTTGTGTTTTGGGGCATTTCCTGTCACGGGCGCTAGGCCTACCCACACAAGTGAGGTATCATTTTTATCGGGAGACTTGGGGGAACGCTGGGTGGAAGGAAATTTGGGGCTCCTCTCAGATTCCAGAACTTTCTGTCACCGAAATGTGAGGAAAACATGTTTTTTTAGCCAAATTATGAGGTTTGCAATGGATTCTGGGTAACAGAAGCTGGTCAGAGCCCCACAAGTCACCCCATCTTGGATTCCCCTAGGTCTCTAGTTTTCAAAAATGTACAGGTTTGGTAGGTTTCCCTAGGTGCCGGCTGAGTTAGAGGCCCAAATCTACAGGTAGGCACTTTGCAAAAAACACCTCTGTTTTCTTTCAAAAAATGTGATGTGTCCATGTTGTGTTTTGGGGCATTTCCTGTCACGGGCGCTAGGCCTACCCACACAAGTGAGGTATCATTTTTATCGGGAGACTTGGGGGAACGCTGGGTGGAAGGAAATTTGGGGCTCCTCTCAGATTCCAGAACTTTCTGTCACCGAAATGTGAGGAAAACATGTTTTTTTAGCCAAATTATGAGGTTTGCAATGGATTCTGGGTAACAGAACTTGGTCAGAGCCCCACAAGTCACCCCATCTTGGATTCCCCTAGGTCTCTAGTTTTCAAAAATGCACAGGTTTGGTAGGTTTCCCTAGGTGCCGGTTGAGCTAGAGGCCAAAATCTACAGGTAGGCACTTTGCAAAAAACACCTCTGTTTTCTTTCAAAAAATGTGATGTGTCCACGTTGTGTTTTGGGGCATTTCCTGTCACGGGCGCTAGGCCTACCCACACAAGTGAGGTATCATTTTTATCGGGAGACTTGGGGGAACGTTGGGTGGATGGAAATTTGTGGCTCCTCTCAGGTTCCAGAACTTTCTGTCACCGAAATGTGAGGAAAACATGTTTTTTTAGCCAAATTTTGAGGTTTGCAATGGATTCTGGGTAACAGAAGCTAGTCAGAGCCCCTCAAGTCACCCCATCTTGGATTCCCCTAGGTCTCTAGTTTTAAAAAATGTACAGGTTTGGTAGGTTTCCCTAGGTGCCGGCTGAGCTAGAGGCCAAAATCTACAGGTAGGCACTTTGCAAAAAACACCTCTGTTTTCTTTCAAAAAATGTGATGTGTCCACGTTGTGTTTTGGGGCATATCCTGTCACGGGCGTTAGGCCTACCCACACAAGTGAGGTATCATTTTTATCGGGAGACTTGGGGGAACGCTAGGTGGAAGGAAATTTGTGGCTCCTCTCAGATTCCAGATCTTTCTGTCACCGAAATGTGAGGAAAACATGTTTTTTTAGCCAAATTATGAGGTTTGCAATGGATTCTGAGTAACAGAACTTGGTCAGAGCCCCAAAAGTCACCTCATCTTGGATTCCCCTAGGTCTCTAGTTTTCAAAAATGCACAGGTTTGGTAGGTTTCCCTAGGTGCCGGCTGAGCTAGAGGCCAAAATCTACAGGTAGGCACTTTGCAAAAAACACCTCTGTTTTCTTTCAAAAAATGTGATGTGTCCACGTTGTGTTTTGGGGCAATTCCTGTCACGGGCGCTAGGCCTACCCACACAAGTGAGGTATCATTTTTATCGGGAGACTTGGGGGAACGCTGGGTGGAAGGAAATTTGTGGCTCCTCTCAGATTCCAGAACTTTCTGTCACCGAAATGTGAGGAAAACATGTTTTTTTTAGCCAAATTTTGAGGTTTGCAGTGGATTCTGGGTAACAGAACTTGGTCAGAGCCCCACAAGTCACCCCATCTTGGATTCCCCTAGGTCTCTAGTTTTCAAAAATGCACAGGTTTGGTAGGTTTCGCTAGGTGCCGGCTGAGCTAGAGGCCAAAATCTACAGGTAGGCACTTTGCAAAAAACACCTCTGTTTTCTTTAAAAAAATGTGATGAGTCCACGTTGTGTTTTGGGGCATTTCCTGTCACGGGCGCTAGGCCTACCCACACAAGTGAGGTATCATTTTTATCGGGAGACTTGGGGGAACGCTGGGTGGGAGGAAATTTGTGGCTCCTCTCAGATTCCAGAACTTTCTGTCACCGAAATGTGAGGAAAACATGTTTTTTTAGCCAAATTATGAGGTTTGCAGTGGATTCTGGGTAACAGAACTTGGTCAGAGCCCCACAAGTCACCCCATCTTGGATTCCCCTAGGTCTCTAGTTTTCAAAAATGCACAGGTTTGGTAGTTTCGCTAGGTGCCGGCTGAGCTAGAGGCCAAAATCTACAGGTAGGCACTTTGCAAAAAACACCTCTGTTTTCTTTAAAAAAATGTGATGTGTCCACGTTGTGTTTTGGGGCATTTCCTGTCACGGGCGCTAGGCCTACCCACACAAGTGAGGTATCATTTTTATCGGGAGACTTGGGGGAACGCTGGGTGGAAGGAAATTTGTGGCTCCTCTCAGATTCCAGAACTTTCTGTCACCGAAATGTGAGGAAAACATGTTTTTTTAGCCAAATTTTGATGTTTGCAATGGATTCTGGGTAACAGAACCTGGTCAGAGCCCCACAAGTCACCCCATCTTGGATTCCCCTAGGTCTCTAGTTTTCAAAAATGCACAGGTTTGGTAGCTTTCCCTAGGTGCCGGCTGAGTTAGAGGCCAAAATCTACAGGTAGGCACTTTGCAAAAAACACCTCTGTTTTCTTTCAAAAAATGTGATGTGTCCACGTTGTGTTTTGGGGCATTTTCTGTCACGGGCGCTAGGCCTACCCACACAAGTGAGGTATCATTTTTATCGGGAGACTTGGGGGAACGCTGGGTGGAAGGAAATTTGTGGCTCCTCTCAGATTCCAGAACATTCTGTCACCGAAATGTGAGGAAAACATGTTTTGTTAGCCAAATTTTGAGGTTTGCAATGGATTCTGGGTAACAGAACCTGGTCAGAGCCCCACAAGTCACCCCATCTTGGATTCCCCTAGGTCTCTAGTTTTAAAAAATGTACAGGTTTGGTAGGTTTCCCTAGGTGCTGGCTGAGTTAGAGGCCTAAATCTACAGGTAGGCACTTTGCAAAAAACACCTCTGTTTTCTTTCAAAAAATTTGATGTGTCCATGTTGTGTTTTGGGGCATTTCCTGTCACGGGCGCTAGGCCTACCCACACAAGTGAGGTATCATTTTTATCGGGAGACTTGGGGGAACGCTGGGTGGAAGGAAATTTGTGGCTCCTCTCAGATTCCAGAACTTTCTGTCACCGAAATGTGAGGAAAACATGTTTTTTTAGCCAAATGTTGAGGTTTGCGAAGGATTCTGGGTAACAGAACCTGGTCAGAGCCCCACAAGTCACCCCATCTTGGATTCCCCTAGGTCTCTAGTTTTCAAAAATGCACAGGTTTGGTAGGTTTCCCTAGGTGCCGGCTGAGCTAGAGGCCAAAATCTACAGGTAGGCACTTTGCAAAAAACACCTCTGTTTTCTTTCAAAAAATGTGATGTCTCCACGTTGTGTTTTGGGGCATTTCCTGTCACGGGCGCTAGGCCTACCCACACAAGTGAGGTATCATTTTTACCGGGAGACTTGGGGGAACGCTGAGTGGAAGGAAATTTGTGGCTCCTCTCAGATTCCAGAACATTCTGTCACCGAAATGTGAGGAAAACATGTTTTGTTAGCCAAATTTTGAGGTTTGCAATGGATTCTGGGTAACAGAACCTGGTCAGAGCCCCACAAGTCACCCCATCTTGGATTCCCCTAGGTCTCTAGTTTTCAAAAATGTACAGGTTTGGTAGGTTTCCCTAGGTGCTGGCTGAGTTAGAGGCCAAAATCTACAGGTAGGCACTTTGCAAAAAACACCTCTGTTTTCTTTCAAAAAATTTGATGTGTCCATGTTGTGTTTTGGGGCATTTCCTGTCACGGGCGCTAGGCCTACCCACACAAGTGAGTTATCATTTTTATCGGGAGACTTGGGGGAACGCTGGGTGGAAGGAAATTTGGGGCTCCTCTCAGATTCCAGAACTTTCTGTCACCGAAATGTGAGGAAAACATGTTTTTTTAGCCAAATTATGAGGTTTGCAATGGATTCTGGGTAACAGAACTTGGTCAGAGCCCCACAAGTCACCCCATCTTGGATTCCCCTAGGTCTCTAGTTTTCAAAAATGCACAGGTTTGGTAGGTTTCCCTAGGTGCCGGCTGAGCTAGAGGCCAAAATCTACAGGTAGGCACTTTGCAAAAAACACCTCTGTTTTCTTTCAAAAAATTTGATGTGTCCATGTTGTGTTTTGGGGCATTTCCTGTCACGGGCGCTAGGCCTACCCACACAAGTGAGGTATCATTTTTATCGGGAGACTTGGGGGAACGCTGGGTGGAAGGAAATTTGGGGCTCCTCTCAGATTCCAGAACTTTCTGTCACCGAAATGTGAGGAAAACATGTTTTTTTAGCCAAATTATGAGGTTTGCAGTGGATTCTGGGTAACAGAACTTGGTCAGAGCCCCACAAGTCACCCCATCTTGGATTCCCCTAGGTCTCTAGTTTTCAAAAATGCACAGGTTTGGTAGGTTTCGCTAGGTGCCGGCTGAGCTAGAGGCCAAAATCTACAGGTAGGCACTTTGCAAAAAACACCTCTGTTTTCTTTAAAAAAATGTGATGTGTCCACGTTGTGTTTTGGGGCATTTCCTGTCACGGGCGCTAGGCCTACCCACACAAGTGAGGTATCATTTTTATCGGGAGACTTGGGGGAACGCTGGGTGGAAGGAAATTTGTGGCTCCTCTCAGATTCCAGAACTTTCTGTCACCGAAATGTGAGGAAAACATGTTTTTTTAGCCAAATTTTGATGTTTGCAATGGATTCTGGGTAACAGAACCTGGTCAGAGCCCCACAAGTCACCCCATCTTGGATTCCCCTAGGTCTCTAGTTTTCAAAAATGCACAGGTTTGGTAGGTTTCCCTAGGTGCCGGCTGAGCTAGAGGCCAAAATCTACAGGTAGGCACTTTGCAAAAAACACCTCTGTTTTCTTTCAAAAAATGTGATGTCTCCACGTTGTGTTTTGGGGCATTTCCTGTCACGGGCGCTAGGCCTACCCACACAAGTGAGGTATCATTTTTACCGGGAGACTTGGGGGAACGCTGAGTGGAAGGAAATTTGTGGCTCCTCTCAGATTCCAGAACATTCTGTCACCGAAATGTGAGGAAAACATGTTTTGTTAGCCAAATTTTGAGGTTTGCAATGGATTCTGGGTAACAGAACCTGGTCAGAGCCCCACAAGTCACCCCATCTTGGATTCCCCTAGGTCTCTAGTTTTCAAAAATGTACAGGTTTGGTAGGTTTCCCTAGGTGCTGGCTGAGTTAGAGGCCAAAATCTACAGGTAGGCACTTTGCAAAAAACACCTCTGTTTTCTTTCAAAAAATTTGATGTGTCCATGTTGTGTTTTGGGGCATTTCCTGTCACGGGCGCTAGGCCTACCCACACAAGTGAGGTATCATTTTTATCGGGAGACTTGGGGGAACGCTGGGTGGAAGGAAATTTGGGGCTCCTCTCAGATTCCAGAACTTTCTGTCACCGAAATGTGAGGAAAACATGTTTTTTTAGCCAAATTATGAGGTTTGCAATGGATTCTGGGTAACAGAACTTGGTCAGAGCCCCACAAGTCACCCCATCTTGGATTCCCCTAGGTCTCTAGTTTTCAAAAATGCACAGGTTTGGTAGGTTTCCCTAGGTGCCGGCTGAGCTAGAGGCCAAAATCTACAGGTAGGCACTTTGCAAAAAACACCTCTGTTTTCTTTCAAAAAATTTGATGTGTCCATGTTGTGTTTTGGGGCATTTCCTGTCACGGGCGCTAGGCCTACCCACACAAGTGAGGTATCATTTTTATCGGGAGACTTGGGGGAACGCTGGGTGGAAGGAAATTTGGGGCTCCTCTCAGATTCCAGAACTTTCTGTCACCGAAATGTGAGGAAAACATGTTTTTTTAGCCAAATTATGAGGTTTGCAATGGATTCTGGGTAACAGAACTTGGTCAGAGCCCCACAAGTCACCCCATCTTGGATTCCCCTAGGTCTCTAGTTTTCAAAAATGCACAGGTTTGGTAGGTTTCCCTAGGTGCCGGCTGAGCTAGAGGCCAAAATCTACAGGTAGGCACTTTGCAAAAAACACCTCTGTTTTCTTTCAAAAAATGTGATGTGTCCACGTTGTGTTTTGGGGCATTTCCTGTCACGGGCGCTAGGCCTACCCACACAAGTGAGGTATCATTTTTATCGGGAGACTTGGGGGAACGTTGGGTGGATGGAAATTTGTGGCTCCTCTCAGGTTCCAGAACTTTCTGTCACTGAAATGTGAGGAAAACATGTTTTTTTAGCCAAATTTTGAGGTTTGCAATGGATTCTGGGTAACAGAAGCTGGTCAGAGCCCCACAAGTCACCCCATCTTGGATTCCCCTAGGTCTCTAGTTTTAAAAAATGTACAGGTTTGGTAGGTTTCCCTAGGTGCCGGCTGAGCTAGAGGCCAAAATCTACAGGTAGGCACTTTGCAAAAAACACCTCTGTTTTCTTTCAAAAAATGTGATGTGTCCACGTTGTGTTTTGGGGCATATCCTGTCACGGGCGTTAGGCCTACCCACACAAGTGAGGTATCATTTTTATCGGGAGACTTGGGGGAACGCTAGGTGGAAGGAAATTTGTGGCTCCTCTCAGATTCCAGAACTTTCTGTCACTGAAATGTGAGGAAAACATGTTTTTTTAGCCAAATTATGAGGTTTGCAATGGATTCTGAGTAACAGAACTTGGTCAGAGCCCCAAAAGTCACCTCATCTTGGATTCCCCTAGGTCTCTAGTTTTCAAAAATGCACAGGTTTGGTAGGTTTCCCTAGGTGCCGGCTGAGCTAGAGGCCAAAATCTACAGGTAGGCACTTTGCAAAAAACACCTCTGTTTTCTTTCAAAAAATGTGATGTGTGCACGTTGTGTTTTGGGGCATTTCCTGTCACGGGCGCTAGGCCTACCCACACAAGTGAGGTATCATTTTTATCGGGAGACTTGGGGGAACTTTGGGTGGATGGAAATTTGTGGCTCCTCTCAGATTCCAGAACTTTCTGTCACCGAAATGTGAGGAAAACATGTTTTTTTAGCCAAATTTTGAGGTTTGCAATGGATTCTGGGTAACAGAACCTGGTCAGAGCCCCACAAGTCACCCCATCTTGGATTCCCCTAGGTCTCTAGTTTTCAAAAATGTACAGGTTTGGTAGGTTTCCCTAGGTGCCGGCTGAGCTAGAGGCCAAAATCTACAGGTAGGCACTTTGCAAAAAACACCTGTTTTCTTTCAAAAAATGTGATGTGTCCACGTTGTGTTTTGGGGCATTTCCTGTCACGGGCGTTAGGCCTACCCACACAAGTGAGGTATCATTTTTATCGGGAGACTTGGGGGAACGCTGGGTGGAAGGAAATTTGTGGCTTCTCTCAGATTCCAGAACTTTCTGTCACCGAAATGTGAGGAAAACATGTTTTTTTAGCCAAATTATGAGGTTTGCAATGGATTCTGGGTAACAGAACTTAGTCAGAGCCCCACAAGTCACCCCATCTTGGATTCCCCTAGGTCTCTAGTTTTCAAAAATGCACAGGTTTGGTAGGTTTCCCTAGGTGCCGGCTGAGCTAGAGGCCAAAATCTACAGGTAGGCACTTTGCAAAAAACACCTCTGTTTTCTTTCAAAAAATGTGATGTGTCCACGTTGTGTTTTGGGGCATTTCCTGTCACGGGCGCTAGGCCTACCCACACAAGTGAGGTATCATTTTTATCGGGAGACTTGGGGGAACGCTGGGTGGAAGGAAATTTGTGGCTCCTCTCAGATTCCAGAACTTTCTGTCACCGAAATGTGAGGAAAACATGTTTTTTTAGCCAAATGTTGAGGTTTGCAATGGATTCTGGGTAACAGAATCTGGTCAGAGCCCCACAAGTCACCCCATCTTGGATTCCCCTAGGTCTCTAGTTTTCAAAAATGTACCGGTTTGGTAGGTTTCCCTAGGTGCCGGTTGAGCTAGAGGCCAAAATCTACAGGTAGGCACTTTGCAAAAAACACCTCTGTTTTCTTTCAAAAAATTTGATGTGTCCACGTTGTGTTTTGGGGCATTTCCTGTCACGGGCGTTAGGCCTACACACACTAGTGAGGTATCATTTTTATCGTGAGACTTAGGGGAACGCTGGGTGGAAGGAAATTTGTGGCTCCTCTCAGATTCCAGAACTTTCTGTCACCGAAATGTGAGGAAAACTTTTTTTTTAGCCAAATTTTGAGGTTTGCAAAGGATTCTGGGTAACAGAACCTGGTCAGAGCCCCACAAGTCACCCCATCTTGGATTCTCCAGGTCTCTAGTTTTCAAACATGTACAGGTTTGGTAGGTTTCCCTAGGTGCCGGCTGAGCTAGAGGCCAAAATCTACAGGTAGGCACTTTGCAAAAAACACCTCTGTTTTCTTTCAAAAAATGTGATGTCTCCACGTTGTGTTTTGGGGCATTTCCTGTCACGGGCGCTAGGCCTACCCACACAAGTGAGGTATCATTTTTACCGGGAGACTTGGGGGAACGCTGAGTGGAAGGAAATTTGTGGCTCCTCTCAGATTCCAGAACATTCTGTCACCGAAATGTGAGGAAAACATGTTTTGTTAGCCAAATTTTGAGGTTTGCAATGGATTCTGGGTAACAGAACCTGGTCAGAGCCCCACAAGTCACCCCATCTTGGATTCCCCTAGGTCTCTAGTTTTCAAAAATGTACAGGTTTGGTAGGTTTCCCTAGGTGCTGGCTGAGTTAGAGGCCAAAATCTACAGGTAGGCACGTTGCAAAAAACACCTCTGTTTTCTTTCAAAAAATTTGATGTGTCCATGTTGTGTTTTGGGGCATTTCCTGTCACGGGCGCTAGGCCTACCCACACAAGTGAGTTATCATTTTTATCGGGAGACTTGGGGGAACGCTGGGTGGAAGGAAATTTGGGGCTCCTCTCAGATTCCAGAACTTTCTGTCACCGAAATGTGAGGAAAACATGTTTTTTTAGCCAAATTATGAGGTTTGCAATGGATTCTGGGTAACAGAACTTGGTCAGAGCCCCACAAGTCACCCCATCTTGGATTCCCCTAGGTCTCTAGTTTTCAAAAATGCACAGGTTTGGTAGGTTTCCCTAGGTGCCGGCTGAGCTAGAGGCCAAAATCTACAGGTAGGCACTTTGCAAAAAACACCTCTGTTTTCTTTCAAAAAATTTGATGTGTCCATGTTGTGTTTTGGGGCATTTCCTGTCACGGGCGCTAGGCCTACCCACACAAGTGAGGTATCATTTTTATCGGGAGACTTGGGGGAACGCTGGGTGGAAGGAAATTTGGGGCTCCTCTCAGATTCCAGAACTTTCTGTCACCGAAATGTGAGGAAAACATGTTTTTTTAGCCAAATTATGAGGTTTGCAGTGGATTCTGGGTAACAGAACTTGGTCAGAGCCCCACAAGTCACCCCATCTTGGATTCCCCTAGGTCTCTAGTTTTCAAAAATGCACAGGTTTGGTAGGTTTCGCTAGGTGCCGGCTGAGCTAGAGGCCAAAATCTACAGGTAGGCACTTTGCAAAAAACACCTCTGTTTTCTTTAAAAAAATGTGATGTGTCCACGTTGTGTTTTGGGGCATTTCCTGTCACGGGCGCTAGGCCTACCCACACAAGTGAGGTATCATTTTTATCGGGAGACTTGGGGGAACGCTGGGTGGAAGGAAATTTGTGGCTCCTCTCAGATTCCAGAACTTTCTGTCACCGAAATGTGAGGAAAACATGTTTTTTTAGCCAAATTTTGATGTTTGCAATGGATTCTGGGTAACAGAACCTGGTCAGAGCCCCACAAGTCACCCCATCTTGGATTCCCCTAGGTCTCTAGTTTTCAAAAATGCACAGGTTTGGTAGGTTTCCCTAGGTGCCGGCTGAGCTAGAGGCCAAAATCTACAGGTAGGCACTTTGCAAAAAACACCTCTGTTTTCTTTCAAAAAATGTGATGTCTCCACGTTGTGTTTTGGGGCATTTCCTGTCACGGGCGCTAGGCCTACCCACACAAGTGAGGTATCATTTTTACCGGGAGACTTGGGGGAACGCTGAGTGGAAGGAAATTTGTGGCTCCTCTCAGATTCCAGAACATTCTGTCACCGAAATGTGAGGAAAACATGTTTTGTTAGCCAAATTTTGAGGTTTGCAATGGATTCTGGGTAACAGAACCTGGTCAGAGCCCCACAAGTCACCCCATCTTGGATTCCCCTAGGTCTCTAGTTTTCAAAAATGTACAGGTTTGGTAGGTTTCCCTAGGTGCTGGCTGAGTTAGAGGCCAAAATCTACAGGTAGGCACTTTGCAAAAAACACCTCTGTTTTCTTTCAAAAAATTTGATGTGTCCATGTTGTGTTTTGGGGCATTTCCTGTCACGGGCGCTAGGCCTACCCACACAAGTGAGGTATCATTTTTATCGGGAGACTTGGGGGAACGCTGGGTGGAAGGAAATTTGGGGCTCCTCTCAGATTCCAGAACTTTCTGTCACCGAAATGTGAGGAAAACATGTTTTTTTAGCCAAATTATGAGGTTTGCAATGGATTCTGGGTAACAGAACTTGGTCAGAGCCCCACAAGTCACCCCATCTTGGATTCCCCTAGGTCTCTAGTTTTCAAAAATGCACAGGTTTGGTAGGTTTCCCTAGGTGCCGGCTGAGCTAGAGGCCAAAATCTACAGGTAGGCACTTTGCAAAAAACACCTCTGTTTTCTTTCAAAAAATTTGATGTGTCCATGTTGTGTTTTGGGGCATTTCCTGTCACGGGCGCTAGGCCTACCCACACAAGTGAGGTATCATTTTTATCGGGAGACTTGGGGGAACGCTGGGTGGAAGGAAATTTGGGGCTCCTCTCAGATTCCAGAACTTTCTGTCACCGAAATGTGAGGAAAACATGTTTTTTTAGCCAAATTATGAGGTTTGCAATGGATTCTGGGTAACAGAACTTGGTCAGAGCCCCACAAGTCACCCCATCTTGGATTCCCCTAGGTCTCTAGTTTTCAAAAATGCACAGGTTTGGTAGTTTTCCCTAGGTGCCGGCTGAGCTAGAGGCCAAAATCTACAGGTAGGCACTTTGCAAAAAACACCTCTGTTTTCTTTCAAAAAATGTGATGTGTCCACGTTGTGTTTTGGGGCATTTCCTGTCACGGGCGCTAGGCCTACCCACACAAGTGAGGTATCATTTTTATCGGGAGACTTGGGGGAACGTTGGGTGGATGGAAATTTGTGGCTCCTCTCAGGTTCCAGAACTTTCTGTCACTGAAATGTGAGGAAAACATGTTTTTTTAGCCAAATTTTGAGGTTTGCAATGGATTCTGGGTAACAGAAGCTGGTCAGAGCCCCACAAGTCACCCCATCTTGGATTCCCCTAGGTCTCTAGTTTTAAAAAATGTACAGGTTTGGTAGGTTTCCCTAGGTGCCGGCTGAGCTAGAGGCCAAAATCTACAGGTAGGCACTTTGCAAAAAACACCTCTGTTTTCTTTCAAAAAATGTGATGTGTCCACGTTGTGTTTTGGGGCATATCCTGTCACGGGCGTTAGGCCTACCCACACAAGTGAGGTATCATTTTTATCGGGAGACTTGGGGGAACGCTAGGTGGAAGGAAATTTGTGGCTCCTCTCAGATTCCAGAACTTTCTGTCACCGAAATGTGAGGAAAACATGTTTTTTTAGCCAAATTATGAGGTTTGCAATGGATTCTGAGTAACAGAACTTGGTCAGAGCCCCAAAAGTCACCTCATCTTGGATTCCCCTAGGTCTCTAGTTTTCAAAAATGCACAGGTTTGGTAGGTTTCCCTAGGTGCCGGCTGAGCTAGAGGCCAAAATCTACAGGTAGGCACTTTGCAAAAAACACCTCTGTTTTCTTTCAAAAAATGTGATGTGTGCACGTTGTGTTTTGGGGCATTTCCTGTCACGGGCGCTAGGCCTACCCACACAAGTGAGGTATCATTTTTATCGGGAGAGTTGGGGGAACTTTGGGTGGATGGAAATTTGTGGCTCCTCTCAGATTCCAGAACTTTCTGTCACCGAAATGTGAGGAAAACATGTTTTTTTAGCCAAATTTTGAGGTTTGCAATGGATTCTGGGTAACAGAACCTGGTCAGAGCCCCACAAGTCACCCCATCTTGGATTCCCCTAGGTCTCTAGTTTTCAAAAATGTACAGGTTTGGTAGGTTTCCCTAGGTGCCGGCTGAGCTAGAGGCCAAAATCTACAGGTAGGCACTTTGCAAAAAACACCTGTTTTCTTTCAAAAAATGTGATGTGTCCACGTTGTGTTTTGGGGCATTTCCTGTCACGGGCGTTAGGCCTACCCACACAAGTGAGGTATCATTTTTATCGGGAGACTTGGGGGAACGCTGGGTGGAAGGAAATTTGTGGCTTCTCTCAGATTCCAGAACTTTCTGTCACCGAAATGTGAGGAAAACATGTTTTTTTAGCCAAATTATGAGGTTTGCAATGGATTCTGGGTAACAGAACTTAGTCAGAGCCCCACAAGTCACCCCATCTTGGATTCCCCTAGGTCTCTAGTTTTCAAAAATGCACAGGTTTGGTAGGTTTCCCTAGGTGCCGGCTGAGCTAGAGGCCAAAATCTACAGGTAGGCACTTTGCAAAAAACACCTCTGTTTTCTTTCAAAAAATGTGATGTGTCCACGTTGTGTTTTGGGGCATTTCCTGTCACGGGCGCTAGGCCTACCCACACAAGTGAGGTATCATTTTTATCGGGAGACTTGGGGGAACGCTGGGTGGAAGGAAATTTGTGGCTCCTCTCAGATTCCAGAACTTTCTGTCACCGAAATGTGAGGAAAACATGTTTTTTTAGCCAAATGTTGAGGTTTGCAATGGATTCTGGGTAACAGAATCTGGTCAGAGCCCCACAAGTCACCCCATCTTGGATTCCCCTAGGTCTCTAGTTTTCAAAAATGTACCGGTTTGGTAGGTTTCCCTAGGTGCCGGTTGAGCTAGAGGCCAAAATCTACAGGTAGGCACTTTGCAAAAAACACCTCTGTTTTCTTTCAAAAAATTTGATGTGTCCACGTTGTGTTTTGGGGCATTTCCTGTCACGGGCGTTAGGCCTACACACACTAGTGAGGTATCATTTTTATCGTGAGACTTAGGGGAACGCTGGGTGGAAGGAAATTTGTGGCTCCTCTCAGATTCCAGAACTTTCTGTCACCGAAATGTGAGGAAAACTTTTTTTTTAGCCAAATTTTGAGGTTTGCAAAGGATTCTGGGTAACAGAACCTGGTCAGAGCCCCACAAGTCACCCCATCTTGGATTCTCCAGGTCTCTAGTTTTCAAACATGTACAGGTTTGGTAGGTTTCCCTAGGTGCCGGCTGAGCTAGAGGCCAAAATCTACAGGTAAGCACTTTGCAAAAAACACCTCTGTTTTCTTTCAAAAAATGTGATGTGTCCACGTTGTGTTTTGGGGCATTTCCTGTCACGGGCGCTAGGCCTACCCACACAAGTGAGGTATCATTTTTATCGGGAGACTTGGGGGAACGCTGGGTGGGAGGACATTTGTGGCTCCTCTCAGATTCCAGAACTTTCTGTCACCGAAATGTGAGGAAAACATGTTTTTTTAGCCAAATTATGAGGTTTGCAGTGGATTCTGGGTAACAGAACTTGGTCAGAGCCCCACAAGTCACCCCATCTTGGATTCCCCTAGGTCTCTAGTTTTCAAAAATGCACAGGTTTGGTAGTTTCGCTAGGTGCCGGCTGAGCTAGAGGCCAAAATCTACAGGTAGGCACTTTGCAAAAAACACCTCTGTTTTCTTTAAAAAAATGTGATGTGTCCACGTTGTGTTTTGGGGCATTTCCTGTCACGGGCGCTAGGCCTACCCACACAAGTGAGGTATCATTTTTATCGGGAGACTTGGGGGAACGCTGGGTGGAAGGAAATTTGTGGCTCCTCTCAGATTCCAGAACTTTCTGTCACCGAAATGTGAGGAAAACATGTTTTTTTAGCCAAATTTTGATGTTTGCAATGGATTCTGGGTAACAGAACCTGGTCAGAGCCCCACAAGTCACCCCATCTTGGATTCCCCTAGGTCTCTAGTTTTCAAAAATGCACAGGTTTGGTAGGTTTCCCTAGGTGCCGGCTGAGCTAGAGGCCAAAATCTACAGGTAGGCACTTTGCAAAAAACACCTCTGTTTTCTTTCAAAAAATGTGATGTGTCCACGTTGTGTTTTGAGGCATTTCCTGTCACGGGCGCTAGGCCTACCCACACAAGTGAGGTATCATTTTTATCGGGAGACTTGGGGGAACGCTGGGTGGAAGGAAATTTGTGGCTCCTCTCAGATTCCAGAACATTCTGTCACCGAAATGTGAGGAAAACATGTTTTGTTAGCCAAATTTTGAGGTTTGCAATGGATTCTGGGTAACAGAACCTGGTCAGAGCCCCACAAGTCACCCCATCTTGGATTCCCCTAGGTCTCTAGTTTTCAAAAATGTACAGGTTTGGTAGGTTTCCCTAGGTGCTGGCTGAGTTAGAGGCCTAAATCTACAGGTAGGCACTTTGCAAAAAACACCTCTGTTTTCTTTCAAAAAATGTGATGTGTCCATGTTGTGTTTTGGGGCATTTCCTGTCACGGGCGCTAGGCCTACCCACACAAGTGAGGTATCATTTTTATCGGGAGACTTGGGGGAACGCTGGGTGGAAGGAAATTTGTGGCTCCTCTCAGATTCCAGAACTTTCTGTCACCGAAATGTGAGGAAAACATGTTTTTTTAGCCAAATTATGAGGTTTGCAATGGATTCTGAGTAACAGAACTTGGTCAGAGCCCCAAAAGTCACCTCATCTTGGATTCCCCTAGGTCTCTAGTTTTCAAAAATGCACAGGTTTGGTAGGTTTCCCTAGGTGCCGGCTGAGCTAGAGGCCAAAATCTACAGGTAGGCACTTTGCAAAAAACACCTCTGTTTTCTTTCAAAAAATGTGATGTGTGCACGTTGTGTTTTGGGGCATTTCCTGTCACGGGCGCTAGGCCTACCCACACAAGTGAGGTATCATTTTTATCGGGAGACTTGGGGGAAATTTGGGTGGATGGAAATTTGTGGCTCCTCTCAGATTCCAGAACTTTCTGTCACCGAAATGTGAGGAAAACATGTTTTTTTAGCCAAATTTTGAGGTTTGCAATGGATTCTGGGTAACAGAACCTGGTCAGAGCCCCACAAGTCACCCCATCTTGGATTCCCCTAGGTCTCTAGTTTTCAAAAATGTACAGGTTTGGTAGGTTTCCCTAGGTGCCGGCTGAGCTAGAGGCCAAAATCTACAGGTAGGCACTTTGCAAAAAACACCTGTTTTCTTTCAAAAAATGTGATGTGTCCACGTTGTGTTTTGGGGCATTTCCTGTCACGGGCGTTAGGCCTACCCACACAAGTGAGGTATCATTTTTATCGGGAGACTTGGGGGAACGCTGGGTGGAAGGAAATTTGTGGCTTCTCTCAGATTCCAGAACTTTCTGTCACCGAAATGTGAGGAAAACATGTTTTTTTAGCCAAATTATGAGGTTTGCAATGGATTCTGGGTAACAGAACTTAGTCAGAGCCCCACAAGTCACCCCATCTTGGATTCCCCTAGGTCTCTAGTTTTCAAAAATGCACAGGTTTGGTAGGTTTCCCTAGGTGCCGGCTGAGCTAGAGGCCAAAATCTACAGGTAGGCACTTTGCAAAAAACACCTCTGTTTTCTTTCAAAAAATGTGATGTGTCCACGTTGTGTTTTGGGGCATTTCCTGTCACGGGCGCTAGGCCTACCCACACAAGTGAGGTATCATTTTTATCGGGAGACTTGGGGGAACGCTGGGTGGAAGGAAATTTGTGGCTCCTCTCAGATTCCAGAACTTTCTGTCACCGAAATGTGAGGAAAACATGTTTTTTTAGCCAAATGTTGAGGTTTGCAATGGATTCTGGGTAACAGAATCTGGTCAGAGCCCCACAAGTCACCCCATCTTGGATTCCCCTAGGTCTCTAGTTTTCAAAAATGTACCGGTTTGGTAGGTTTCCCTAGGTGCCGGTTGAGCTAGAGGCCAAAATCTACAGGTAGGCACTTTGCAAAAAACACCTCTGTTTTCTTTCAAAAAATTTGATGTGTCCACGTTGTGTTTTGGGGCATTTCCTGTCACGGGCGTTAGGCCTACACACACTAGTGAGGTATCATTTTTATCGTGAGACTTAGGGGAACGCTGGGTGGAAGGAAATTTGTGGCTCCTCTCAGATTCCAGAACTTTCTGTCACCGAAATGTGAGGAAAACTTTTTTTTTAGCCAAATTTTGAGGTTTGCAAAGGATTCTGGGTAACAGAACCTGGTCAGAGCCCCACAAGTCACCCCATCTTGGATTCTCCAGGTCTCTAGTTTTCAAACATGTACAGGTTTGGTAGGTTTCCCTAGGTGCCGGCTGAGCTAGAGGCCAAAATCTACAGGTAAGCACTTTGCAAAAAACACCTCTGTTTTCTTTCAAAAAATGTGATGTGTCCACGTTGTGTTTTGGGGCATTTCCTGTCACGGGCGCTAGGCCTACCCACACAAGTGAGGTATCATTTTTATCGGGAGACTTGGGGGAACGCTGGGTGGGAGGACATTTGTGGCTCCTCTCAGATTCCAGAACTTTCTGTCACCGAAATGTGAGGAAAACATGTTTTTTTAGCCAAATTATGAGGTTTGCAGTGGATTCTGGGTAACAGAACTTGGTCAGAGCCCCACAAGTCACCCCATCTTGGATTCCCCTAGGTCTCTAGTTTTCAAAAATGCACAGGTTTGGTAGTTTCGCTAGGTGCCGGCTGAGCTAGAGGCCAAAATCTACAGGTAGGCACTTTGCAAAAAACACCTCTGTTTTCTTTAAAAAAATGTGATGTGTCCACGTTGTGTTTTGGGGCATTTCCTGTCACGGGCGCTAGGCCTACCCACACAAGTGAGGTATCATTTTTATCGGGAGACTTGGGGGAACGCTGGGTGGAAGGAAATTTGTGGCTCCTCTCAGATTCCAGAACTTTCTGTCACCGAAATGTGAGGAAAACATGTTTTTTTAGCCAAATTTTGATGTTTGCAATGGATTCTGGGTAACAGAACCTGGTCAGAGCCCCACAAGTCACCCCATCTTGGATTCCCCTAGGTCTCTAGTTTTCAAAAATGCACAGGTTTGGTAGGTTTCCCTAGGTGCCGGCTGAGCTAGAGGCCAAAATCTACAGGTAGGCACTTTGCAAAAAACACCTCTGTTTTCTTTCAAAAAATGTGATGTGTCCACGTTGTGTTTTGGGGCATTTCCTGTCACGGGCGCTAGGCCTACCCACACAAGTGAGGTATCATTTTTATCGGGAGACTTGGGGGAACGCTGGGTGGAAGGAAATTTGTGGCTCCTCTCAGATTCCAGAACATTCTGTCACCGAAATGTGAGGAAAACATGTTTTGTTAGCCAAATTTTGAGGTTTGCAATGGATTCTGGGTAACAGAACCTGGTCAGAGCCCCACAAGTCACCCCATCTTGGATTCCCCTAGGTCTCTAGTTTTCAAAAATGTACAGGTTTGGTAGGTTTCCCTAGGTGCTGGCTGAGTTAGAGGCCTAAATCTACAGGTAGGCACTTTGCAAAAAACACCTCTGTTTTCTTTCAAAAAATGTGATGTGTCCATGTTGTGTTTTGGGGCATTTCCTGTCACGGGCGCTAGGCCTACCCACACAAGTGAGGTATCATTTTTATCGGGAGACTTGGGGGAACGCTGGGTGGAAGGAAATTTGGGGCTCCTCTCAGATTTCAGAACTTTCTGTCAGCGAAATGTGAGGAAAACATGTTTTTTTAGCCAAATTATGAGGTTTGCAATGGATTCTGGGTAACAGAACTTGGTCAGAGCCCCACAAGTCACCCCATCTTGGATTCCCCTAGGTCTCTAGTTTTCAAAAATGCACAGGTTTGGTAGGTTTCCCTAGGTGCCGGCTGAGCTAGAGGCCAAAATCTACAGGTAGGCACTTTGCAAAAAACACCTCTGTTTTCTTTCAAAAAATTTGATGTGTCCATGTTGTGTTTTGGGGCATTTCCTGTCACGGGCGCTAGGCCTACCCACACAAGTGAGGTATCATTTTTATCGGGAGACTTGGGGGAACGCTGGGTGGAAGGAAATTTGGGGCTCCTCTCAGATTCCAGAACTTTCTGTCACCGAAATGTGAGGAAAACATGTTTTTTTAGCCAAATTATGAGGTTTGCAATGGATTCTGGGTAACAGAACTTGGTCAGAGCCCCACAAGTCACCCCATCTTGGATTCCCCTAGGTCTCTAGTTTTCAAAAATGCACAGGTTTGGTAGGTTTCCCTAGGTGCCGGCTGAGCTAGAGGCCAAAATCTACAGGTAGGCACTTTGCAAAAAACACCTCTGTTTTCTTTCAAAAAATGTGATGTGTCCACGTTGTGTTTTGGGGCATTTCCTGTCACGGGCGCTAGGCCTACCCACACAAGTGAGGTATCATTTTTATCGGGAGACTTGGGGGAACGTTGGGTGGATGGAAATTTGTGGCTCCTCTCAGGTTCCAGAACTTTCTGTCACCGAAATGTGAGGAAAACATGTTTTTTTAGCCAAATTTTGAGGTTTGCAATGGATTCTGGGTAACAGAAGCTGGTCAGAGCCCCACAAGTCACCCCATCTTGGATTCCCCTAGGTCTCTAGTTTTAAAAAATGTACAGGTTTGGTAGGTTTCCCTAGGTGCCGGCTGAGCTAGAGGCCAAAATCTACAGGTAGGCACTTTGCAAAAAACACCTCTGTTTTCTTTCAAAAAATGTGATGTGTCCACGTTGTGTTTTGGGGCATTTCCTGTCACGGGCGTTAGGCCTACCCACACAAGTGAGGTATCATTTTTATCGGGAGACTTGGGGGAACGCTGGGTGGAAGGAAATTTGTGGCTCCTCTCAGATTCCAGAACTTTCTGTCACCGAAATGTGAGGAAAACATGTTTTTTTAGCCAAATGTTGAGGTTTGCGAAGGATTCTGGGTAACAGAACCTGGTCTGAGCCCCACAAGTCACCCCATCTTGGATTCCCCTAGGTCTCTAGTTTTCAAAAATGCACAGGTTTGGTAGGTTTCCCTAGGTGCCGGCTGAGCTAGAGGCCAAAATCTACAGGTAGGCACTTTGCAAAAAACACCTCTGTTTTCTTTCAAAAAATGTGATGTGTCCACGTTGTGTTTTGGGGCATTTCCTGTCACGGGCGCTAGGCCTACCCTCACAAGTGAGGTATCATTTTTATCGGGAGACTTGGGGGAACGCTGGGTGGAAGGAAATTTGTGGCTCCTCTCAGATTCCAGAACTTTCTGTCACCGAAATGTGAGGAAAACATGTTTTTTTAGCCAAATTTTGAGGTTTGCAAAGGATTCTGGGTAACAGAACTTGGTCAGAGCCCCACAAGTCACCCCATCTTGGATTCCCCTAGATCTCTAGTTTTCAAAAATGCACAGGTTTGGTAGGTTTCCCTAGGTGCCGGCTGAGCTAGAGGCCAAAATCTACAGGTAGGGACTTTGCAAAAAACACCTCTGTTTTCTTTAAAAAAATGTGATGTGTGCACGTTGTGTTTTGGGGCATTTCCTGTCACGGGCGCTAGGCCTACCCACACAAGTGAGGTATCATTTTTATCGGGAGACTTGGGGGAACGTTGGGTGGATGGAAATTTGTGGCTCCTCTCAGATTCCAGAACTTTCTGTCACCGAAATGTGAGGAAAACATGTTTTTTTAGCCAAATTTTGAGGTTTGCAATGGATTCTGGGTAACAGAACCTGGTCAGAGCCCCACAAGTCACCCCATCTTGGATTCCCCTAGGTCTCTAGTTTTCAAAAATGTACAGGTTTGGTAGGTTTCCCTAGGTGCCGGCTGAGCTAGAGGCCAAAATCTACAGGTAGGCACTTTGCAAAAAACACCTGTTTTCTTTCAAAAAATGTGATGTGTCCACGTTGTGTTTTGGGGCATTTCCTGTCACGGGCGTTAGGCCTACCCACACAAGTGAGGTATCATTTTTATCGGGAGACTTGGGGGAACGCTGGGTGGAAGGAAATTTGTGGCTTCTCTCAGATTCCAGAACTTTCTGTCACCGAAATGTGAGGAAAACATGTTTTTTTAGCCAAATTATGAGGTTTGCAATGGATTCTGGGTAACAGAACTTAGTCAGAGCCCCACAAGTCACCCCATCTTGGATTCCCCTAGGTCTCTAGTTTTCAAAAATGCACAGGTTTGGTAGGTTTCCCTAGGTGCCGGCTGAGCTAGAGGCCAAAATCTACAGGTAGGCACTTTGCAAAAAACACCTCTGTTTTCTTTCAAAAAATGTGATGTGTCCACGTTGTGTTTTGGGGCATTTCCTGTCACGGGCGCTAGGCCTACCCACACAAGTGAGGTATCATTTTTATCGGGAGACTTGGGGGAACGCTGGGTGGAAGGAAATTTGTGGCTCCTCTCAGATTCCAGAACTTTCTGTCACCGAAATGTGAGGAAAACATGTTTTTTTAGCCAAATGTTGAGGTTTGCAATGGATTCTGGGTAACAGAATCTGGTCAGAGCCCCACAAGTCACCCCATCTTGGATTCCCCTAGGTCTCTAGTTTTCAAAAATGTACCGGTTTGGTAGGTTTCCCTAGGTGCCGGTTGAGCTAGAGGCCAAAATCTACAGGTAGGCACTTTGCAAAAAACACCTCTGTTTTCTTTCAAAAAATTTGATGTGTCCACGTTGTGTTTTGGGGCATTTCCTGTCACGGGCGTTAGGCCTACACACACTAGTGAGGTATCATTTTTATCGTGAGACTTAGGGGAACGCTGGGTGGAAGGAAATTTGTGGCTCCTCTCAGATTCCAGAACTTTCTGTCACCGAAATGTGAGGAAAACTTTTTTTTTAGCCAAATTTTGAGGTTTGCAAAGGATTCTGGGTAACAGAACCTGGTCAGAGCCCCACAAGTCACCCCATCTTGGATTCTCCAGGTCTCTAGTTTTCAAACATGTACAGGTTTGGTAGGTTTCCCTAGGTGCCGGCTGAGCTAGAGGCCAAAATCTACAGGTAAGCACTTTGCAAAAAACACCTCTGTTTTCTTTCAAAAAATGTGATGTGTCCACGTTGTGTTTTGGGGCATTTCCTGTCACGGGCGCTAGGCCTACCCACACAAGTGAGGTATCATTTTTATCGGGAGACTTGGGGGAACGCTAGGTGGAAGGAAATTTGTGGCTCCTCTCAGATTCCAGAACTTTCTGTCACCGAAATGTGAGGAAAACATGTTTTTTTAGCCAAATTATGAGGTTTGCAATGGATTCTGAGTAACAGAACTTGGTCAGAGCCCCAAAAGTCACCTCATCTTGGATTCCCCTAGGTCTCTAGTTTTCAAAAATGCACAGGTTTGGTAGGTTTCCCTAGGTGCCGGCTGAGCTAGAGGCCAAAATCTACAGGTAGGCACTTTGCAAAAAACACCTCTGTTTTCTTTCAAAAAATGTGATGTGTCCACGTTGTGTTTTGGGGCAATTCCTGTCACGGGCGCTAGGCCTACCCACACAAGTGAGGTATCATTTTTATCGGGAGACTTGGGGGAACGCTGGGTGGGAGGAAATTTGTGGCTCCTCTCAGATTCCAGAACTTTCTGTCACCGAAATGTGAGGAAAACATGTTTTTTTAGCCAAATTATGAGGTTTGCAGTGGATTCTGGGTAACAGAACTTGGTCAGAGCCCCACAAGTCACCCCATCTTGGATTCCCCTAGGTCTCTAGTTTTCAAAAATGCACAGGTTTGGTAGTTTCGCTAGGTGCCGGCTGAGCTAGAGGCCAAAATCTACAGGTAGGCACTTTGCAAAAAACACCTCTGTTTTCTTTAAAAAAATGTGATGTGTCCACGTTGTGTTTTGGGGCATTTCCTGTCACGGGCGCTAGGCCTACCCACACAAGTGAGGTATCATTTTTATCGGGAGACTTGGGGGAACGCTGGGTGGAAGGAAATTTGTGGCTCCTCTCAGATTCCAGAACTTTCTGTCACCGAAATGTGAGGAAAACATGTTTTTTTAGCCAAATTTTGATGTTTGCAATGGATTCTGGGTAACAGAACCTGGTCAGAGCCCCACAAGTCACCCCATCTTGGATTCCCCTAGGTCTCTAGTTTGCAAAAATGCACAGGTTTGGTAGGTTTCCCTAGGTGCCGGCTGAGCTAGAGGCCAAAATCTACAGGTAGGCACTTTGCAAAAAACACCTCTGTTTTCTTTCAAAAAATGTGATGTGTCCACGTTGTGTTTTGGGGCATTTCCTGTCACGGGCGCTAGGCCTACCCACACAAGTGAGGTATCATTTTTATCGGGAGACTTGGGGGAACGCTGGGTGGAAGGAAATTTGTGGCTCCTCTCAGATTCCAGAACATTCTGTCACCGAAATGTGAGGAAAACATGTTTTGTTAGCCAAATTTTGAGGTTTGCAATGGATTCTGGGTAACAGAACCTGGTCAGAGCCCCACAAGTCACCCCATCTTGGATTCCCCTAGGTCTCTAGTTTTCAAAAATGTACAGGTTTGGTAGGTTTCCCTAGGTGCTGGCTGAGTTAGAGGCCTAAATCTACAGGTAGGCACTTTGCAAAAAATACCTCTGTTTTCTTTCAAAAAATGTGATGTGTCCATGTTGTGTTTTGGGGCATTTCCTGTCACGGGCGCTAGGCCTACCCACACAAGTGAGGTATCATTTTTATCGGGAGACTTGGGGGAACGCTGGGTGGAAGGAAATTTGGGGCTCCTCTCAGATTTCAGAACTTTCTGTCACCGAAATGTGAGGAAAACATGTTTTTTTAGCCAAATTATGAGGTTTGCAATGGATTCTGGGTAACAGAACTTGGTCAGAGCCCCACAAGTCACCCCATCTTGGATTCCCCTAGGTCTCTAGTTTTCAAAAATGCACAGGTTTGGTAGGTTTCCCTAGGTGCCGGCTGAGCTAGAGGCCAAAATCTACAGGTAGGCACTTTGCAAAAAACACCTCTGTTTTCTTTCAAAAAATTTGATGTGTCCATGTTGTGTTTTGGGGCATTTCCTGTCACGGGCGCTAGGCCTACCCACACAAGTGAGGTATCATTTTTATCGGGAGACTTGGGGGAACGCTGGGTGGAAGGAAATTTGGGGCTCCTCTCAGATTCCAGAACTTTCTGTCACCGAAATGTGAGGAAAACATGTTTTTTTAGCCAAATTATGAGGTTTGCAATGGATTCTGGGTAACAGAACTTGGTCAGAGCCCCACAAGTCACCCCATCTTGGATTCCCCTAGGTCTCTAGTTTACAAAAATGCACAGGTTTGGTAGGTTTCCCTAGGTGCCGGCTGAGCTAGAGGCCAAAATCTACAGGTAGGCACTTTGCAAAAAACACCTCTGTTTTCTTTCAAAAAATGTGATGTGTCCACGTTGTGTTTTGGGGCATTTCCTGTCACGGGCGCTAGGCCTACCCACACAAGTGAGGTATCATTTTTATCGGGAGACTTGGGGGAACGTTGGGTGGATGGAAATTTGTGGCTCCTCTCAGGTTCCAGAACTTTCTGTCACCGAAATGTGAGGAAAACATGTTTTTTTAGCCAAATTTTGAGGTTTGCAATGGATTCTGGGTAACAGAAGCTGGTCAGAGCCCCACAAGTCACCCCATCTTGGATTCCCCTAGGTCTCTAGTTTTAAAAAATGTACAGGTTTGGTAGGTTTCCCTAGGTGCCGGCTGAGCTAGAGGCCAAAATCTACAGGTAGGCACTTTGCAAAAAACACCTCTGTTTTCTTTCAAAAAATGTGATGTGTCCACGTTGTGTTTTGGGGCATTTCCTGTCACGGGCGTTAGGCCTACCCACACAAGTGAGGTATCATTTTTATCGGGAGACTTGGGGGAACGCTGGGTGGAAGGAAATTTGTGGCTCCTCTCAGATTCCAGAACTTTCTGTCACCGAAATGTGAGGAAAACATGTTTTTTTAGCCAAATGTTGAGGTTTGCGAAGGATTCTGGGTAACAGAACCTGGTCTGAGCCCCACAAGTCACCCCATCTTGGATTCCCCTAGGTCTCTAGTTTTCAAAAATGCACAGGTTTGGTAGGTTTCCCTAGGTGCCGGCTGAGCTAGAGGCCAAAATCTACAGGTAGGCACTTTGCAAAAAACACCTCTGTTTTCTTTCAAAAAATGTGATGTGTCCACGTTGTGTTTTGGGGCATTTCCTGTCACGGGCGCTAGGCCTACCCTCACAAGTGAGGTATCATTTTTATCGGGAGACTTGGGGGAACGCTGGGTGGAAGGAAATTTGTGGCTCCTCTCAGATTCCAGAACTTTCTGTCACCGAAATGTGAGGAAAACATGTTTTTTTAGCCAAATTTTGAGGTTTGCAAAGGATTCTGGGTAACAGAACTTGGTCAGAGCCCCACAAGTCACCCCATCTTGGATTCCCCTAGATCTCTAGTTTTCAAAAATGCACAGGTTTGGTAGGTTTCCCTAGGTGCCGGCTGAGCTAGAGGCCAAAATCTACAGGTAGGGACTTTGCAAAAAACACCTCTGTTTTCTTTAAAAAAATGTGATGTGTGCACGTTGTGTTTTGGGGCATTTCCTGTCACGGGCGCTAGGCCTACCCACACAAGTGAGGTATCATTTTTATCTGGAGACTTGGGGGAACGTTGGGTGGATGGAAATTTGTGGCTCCTCTCAGATTCCAGAACTTTCTGTCACCGAAATGTGAGGAAAACATGTTTTTTTAGCCAAATTTTGAGGTTTGCAATGGATTCTGGGTAACAGAACCTGGTCAGAGCCCCACAAGTCACCCCATCTTGGATTCCCCTAGGTCTCTAGTTTTCAAAAATGTACAGGTTTGGTAGGTTTCCCTAGGTGCCGGCTGAGCTAGAGGCCAAAATCTACAGGTAGGCACTTTGCAAAAAACACCTCTGTTTTCTTTCAAAAAATGTGATGTGTCCACGTTGTGTTTTGGGGCATTTCCTGTCACGGGCGTTAGGCCTACCCACACAAGTGAGGTATCATTTTTATCGGGAGACTTGGGGGAACGCAGGGTGGAAGGAAATTTGTGGCTTCTCTCAGATTCCAGAACTTTCTGTCACCGAAATGTGAGGAAAACATGTTTTTTTAGCCAAATTATGAGGTTTGCAATGGATTCTGGGTAACAGAACTTAGTCAGAGCCCCACAAGTCACCCCATCTTGGATTCCCCTAGGTCTCTAGTTTTCAAAAATGCACAGGTTTGGTAGGTTTCCCTAGGTGCCGGCTGAGCTAGAGGCCAAAATCTACAGGTAGGCACTTTGCAAAAAACACCTCTGTTTTCTTTCAAAAAATGTGATGTGTCCACGTTGTGTTTTGGGGCATTTCCTGTCACGGGCGCTAGGCCTACCCACACAAGTGAGGTATCATTTTTATCGGGAGACTTGGGGGAACGCTGGGTGGAAGGAAATTTGTGGCTCCTCTCAGGTTCCAGAACTTTCTGTCACCGAAATGTGAGGAAAACATGTTTTTTTAGCCAAATTTTGAGGTTTGCAATGGATTCTGGGTAACAGAAGCTGGTCAGAGCCCCACAAGTCACCCCATCTTGGATTCCCCTAGGTCTCTAGTTTTAAAAAATGTACAGGTTTGGTAGGTTTCCCTAGGTGCCGGCTGAGCTAGAGGCCAAAATCTACAGGTAGGCACTTTGCAAAAAACACCTCTGTTTTCTTTCAAAAAATGTGATGTGTCCACGTTGTGTTTTGGGGCATTTCCTGTCACGGGCGCTAGGCCTACCCACACAAGTGAGGTATCATTTTTATCGGGAGACTTGGGGGAACGCTGGGTGGAAGGAAATTTGTGGCTCCTCTCAGATTCCAGAACATTCTGTCACCGAAATGTGAGGAAAACATGTTTTGTTAGCCAAATTTTGAGGTTTGCAATGGATTCTGGGTAACAGAACCTGGTCAGAGCCCCACAAGTCACCCCATCTTGGATTCCCCTAGGTCTCTAGTTTTCAAAAATGTACAGGTTTGGTAGGTTTCCCTAGGTGCTGGCTGAGTTAGAGGCCTAAATCTACAGGTAGGCACTTTGCAAAAAACACCTCTGTTTTCTTTCAAAAAATGTGATGTGTCCATGTTGTGTTTTGGGGCATTTCCTGTCACGGGCGCTAGGCCTACCCACACAAGTGAGGTATCATTTTTATCGGGAGACTTGGGGGAACGCTGGGTGGAAGGAAATTTGGGGCTCCTCTCAGATTTCAGAACTTTCTGTCACCGAAATGTGAGGAAAACATGTTTTTTTAGCCAAATTATGAGGTTTGCAATGGATTCTGGGTAACAGAACTTGGTCAGAGCCCCACAAGTCACCCCATCTTGGATTCCCCTAGGTCTCTAGTTTTCAAAAATGCACAGGTTTGGTAGGTTTCCCTAGGTGCCGGCTGAGCTAGAGGCCAAAATCTACAGGTAGGCACTTTGCAAAAAACACCTCTGTTTTCTTTCAAAAAATTTGATGTGTCCATGTTGTGTTTTGGGGCATTTCCTGTCACGGGCGCTAGGCCTACCCACACAAGTGAGGTATCATTTTTATCGGGAGACTTGGGGGAACGCTGGGTGGAAGGAAATTTGGGGCTCCTCTCAGATTCCAGAACTTTCTGTCACCGAAATGTGAGGAAAACATGTTTTTTTAGCCAAATTATGAGGTTTGCAATGGATTCTGGGTAACAGAACTTGGTCAGAGCCCCACAAGTCACCCCATCTTGGATTCCCCTAGGTCTCTAGTTTACAAAAATGCACAGGTTTGGTAGGTTTCCCTAGGTGCCGGCTGAGCTAGAGGCCAAAATCTACAGGTAGGCACTTTGCAAAAAACACCTCTGTTTTCTTTCAAAAAATGTGATGTGTCCACGTTGTGTTTTGGGGCATTTCCTGTCACGGGCGCTAGGCCTACCCACACAAGTGAGGTATCATTTTTATCGGGAGACTTGGGGGAACGTTGGGTGGATGGAAATTTGTGGCTCCTCTCAGGTTCCAGAACTTTCTGTCACCGAAATGTGAGGAAAACATGTTTTTTTAGCCAAATTTTGAGGTTTGCAATGGATTCTGGGTAACAGAAGCTGGTCAGAGCCCCACAAGTCACCCCATCTTGGATTCCCCTAGGTCTCTAGTTTTAAAAAATGTACAGGTTTGGTAGGTTTCCCTAGGTGCCGGCTGAGCTAGAGGCCAAAATCTACAGGTAGGCACTTTGCAAAAAACACCTCTGTTTTCTTTCAAAAAATGTGATGTGTCCACGTTGTGTTTTGGGGCATTTCCTGTCACGGGCGTTAGGCCTACCCACACAAGTGAGGTATCATTTTTATCGGGAGACTTGGGGGAACGCTGGGTGGAAGGAAATTTGTGGCTCCTCTCAGATTCCAGAACTTTCTGTCACCGAAATGTGAGGAAAACATGTTTTTTTAGCCAAATGTTGAGGTTTGCGAAGGATTCTGGGTAACAGAACCTGGTCTGAGCCCCACAAGTCACCCCATCTTGGATTCCCCTAGGTCTCTAGTTTTCAAAAATGCACAGGTTTGGTAGGTTTCCCTAGGTGCCGGCTGAGCTAGAGGCCAAAATCTACAGGTAGGCACTTTGCAAAAAACACCTCTGTTTTCTTTCAAAAAATGTGATGTGTCCACGTTGTGTTTTGGGGCATTTCCTGTCACGGGCGCTAGGCCTACCCTCACAAGTGAGGTATCATTTTTATCGGGAGACTTGGGGGAACGCTGGGTGGAAGGAAATTTGTGGCTCCTCTCAGATTCCAGAACTTTCTGTCACCGAAATGTGAGGAAAACATGTTTTTTTAGCCAAATTTTGAGGTTTGCAAAGGATTCTGGGTAACAGAACTTGGTCAGAGCCCCACAAGTCACCCCATCTTGGATTCCCCTAGATCTCTAGTTTTCAAAAATGCACAGGTTTGGTAGGTTTCCCTAGGTGCCGGCTGAGCTAGAGGCCAAAATCTACAGGTAGGGACTTTGCAAAAAACACCTCTGTTTTCTTTAAAAAAATGTGATGTGTGCACGTTGTGTTTTGGGGCATTTCCTGTCACGGGCGCTAGGCCTACCCACACAAGTGAGGTATCATTTTTATCGGGAGACTTGGGGGAACGTTGGGTGGATGGAAATTTGTGGCTCCTCTCAGATTCCAGAACTTTCTGTCACCGAAATGTGAGGAAAACATGTTTTTTTAGCCAAATTTTGAGGTTTGCAATGGATTCTGGGTAACAGAACCTGGTCAGAGCCCCACAAGTCACCCCATCTTGGATTCCCCTAGGTCTCTAGTTTTCAAAAATGTACAGGTTTGGTAGGTTTCCCTAGGTGCCGGCTGAGCTAGAGGCCAAAATCTACAGGTAGGCACTTTGCAAAAAACACCTCTGTTTTCTTTCAAAAAATGTGATGTGTCCACGTTGTGTTTTGGGGCATTTCCTGTCACGGGCGTTAGGCCTACCCACACAAGTGAGGTATCATTTTTATCGGGAGACTTGGGGGAACGCAGGGTGGAAGGAAATTTGTGGCTTCTCTCAGATTCCAGAACTTTCTGTCACCGAAATGTGAGGAAAACATGTTTTTTTAGCCAAATTATGAGGTTTGCAATGGATTCTGGGTAACAGAACTTAGTCAGAGCCCCACAAGTCACCCCATCTTGGATTCCCCTAGGTCTCTAGTTTTCAAAAATGCACAGGTTTGGTAGGTTTCCCTAGGTGCCGGCTGAGCTAGAGGCCAAAATCTACAGGTAGGCACTTTGCAAAAAACACCTCTGTTTTCTTTCAAAAAATGTGATGTGTCCACGTTGTGTTTTGGGGCATTTCCTGTCACGGGCGCTAGGCCTACCCACACAAGTGAGGTATCATTTTTATCGGGAGACTTGGGGGAACGCTGGGTGGAAGGAAATTTGTGGCTCCTCTCAGATTCCAGAACTTTCTGTCACCGAAATGTGAGGAAAACATGTTTTTTTAGCCAAATGTTGAGGTTTGCAATGGATTCTGGGTAACAGAATCTGGTCAGAGCCCCACAAGTCACCCCATCTTGGATTCCCCTAGGTCTCTAGTTTTCAAAAATTTACCGGTTTGGTAGGTTTCCCTAGGTGCCGGTTGAGCTAGAGGCCAAAATCTACAGGTAGGCACTTTGCAAAAAACACCTCTGTTTTCTTTCAAAAAATTTGATGTGTCCACGTTGTGTTTTGGGGCATTTCCTGTCACGGGCGTTAGGCCTACACACACTAGTGAGGTATCATTTTTATCGTGAGACTTAGGGGAACGCTGGGTGGAAGGAAATTTGTGGCCCCTCTCAGATTCCAGAACTTTCTGTCACCGAAATGTGAGGAAAACATTTTTTTTAGCCAAATTTTGAGGTTTGCAAAGGATTCTGGGTAACAGGACCTGGTCAGAGCCCCACAAGTCACCCCATCTTGGATTCTCCAGGTCTCTAGTTTTCAAACATGTACAGGTTTGGTAGGTTTCCCTAGGTGCCGGCTGAGCTAGAGGCCAAAATCTACAGGTAAGCACTTTGCAAAAAACACCTCTGTTTTCTTTCAAAAAATGTGATGTGTCCACGTTGTGTTTTGGGGCATTTCCTGTCACGGGCGCTAGGCCTACCCACACAAGTGAGGTATCATTTTTATCGGGAGACTTGGGGGAACGCTAGGTGGAAGGAAATTTGTGGCTCCTCTCAGATTCCAGAACTTTCTGTCACCGAAATGTGAGGAAAACATGTTTTTTTAGCCAAATTATGAGGTTTGCAATGGATTCTGAGTAACAGAACTTGGTCAGAGCCCCAAAAGTCACCTCATCTTGGATTCCCCTAGGTCTCTAGTTTTCAAAAATGCACAGGTTTGGTAGGTTTCCCTAGGTGCCGGCTGAGCTAGAGGCCAAAATCTACAGGTAGGCACTTTGCAAAAAACACCTCTGTTTTCTTTCAAAAAATGTGATGTGTCCACGTTGTGTTTTGGGGCAATTCCTGTCACGGGCGCTAGGCCTACCCACACAAGTGAGGTATCATTTTTATCGGGAGACTTGGGGGAACGCTGGGTGGGAGGAAATTTGTGGCTCCTCTCAGATTCCAGAACTTTCTGTCACCGAAATGTGAGGAAAACATGTTTTTTTAGCCAAATTATGAGGTTTGCAGTGGATTCTGGGTAACAGAACTTGGTCAGAGCCCCACAAGTCACCCCATCTTGGATTCCCCTAGGTCTCTAGTTTTCAAAAATGCACAGGTTTGGTAGGTTTCGCTAGGTGCCGGCTGAGCTAGAGGCCAAAATCTACAGGTAGGCACTTTGCAAAAAACACCTCTGTTTTCTTTAAAAAAATGTGATGTGTCCACGTTGTGTTTTGGGGCATTTCCTGTCACGGGCGCTAGGCCTACCCACACAAGTGAGGTATCATTTTTATCGGGAGACTTGGGGGAACGCTGGGTGGAAGGAAATTTGTGGCTCCTCTCAGATTCCAGAACTTTCTGTCACCGAAATGTGAGGAAAACATGTTTTTTTAGCCAAATGTTGATGTTTGCAATGGATTCTGGGTAACAGAACCTGGTCAGAGCCCCACAAGTCACCCCATCTTGGATTCCCCTAGGTCTCTAGTTTTCAAAAATGCACAGGTTTGGTAGGTTTCCCTAGGTGCCGGCTGAGCTAGAGGCCAAAATCTACAGGTAGGCACTTTGCAAAAAACACCTCTGTTTTCTTTCAAAAAATGTGATGTCTCCACGTTGTGTTTTGGGGCATTTCCTGTCACGGGCGCTAGGCCTACCCACACAAGTGAGGTATCATTTTTACCGGGAGACTTGGGGGAACGCTGAGTGGAAGGAAATTTGTGGCTCCTCTCAGATTCCAGAACATTCTGTCACCGAAATGTGAGGAAAACATGTTTTGTTAGCCAAATTTTGAGGTTTGCAATGGATTCTGGGTAACAGAACCTGGTCAGAGCCCCACAAGTCACCCCATCTTGGATTCCCCTAGGTCTCTAGTTTTCAAAAATGTACAGGTTTGGTAGGTTTCCCTAGGTGCTGGCTGAGTTAGAGGCCAAAATCTACAGGTAGGCACTTTGCAAAAAACACCTCTGTTTTCTTTCAAAAAATTTGATGTGTCCATGTTGTGTTTTGGGGCATTTCCTGTCACGGGCGCTAGGCCTACCCACACAAGTGAGGTATCATTTTTATCGGGAGACTTGGGGGAACGCTGGGTGGAAGGAAATTTGGGGCTCCTCTCAGATTCCAGAACTTTCTGTCACCGAAATGTGAGGAAAACATGTTTTTTTAGCCAAATTATGAGGTTTGCAATGGATTCTGGGTAACAGAACTTGGTCAGAGCCCCACAAGTCACCCCATCTTGGATTCCCCTAGGTCTCTAGTTTTCAAAAATGCACAGGTTTGGTAGGTTTCCCTAGGTGCCGGCTGAGCTAGAGGCCAAAATCTACAGGTAGGCACTTTGCAAAAAACACCTCTGTTTTCTTTCAAAAAATTTGATGTGTCCATGTTGTGTTTTGGGGCATTTCCTGTCACGGGCGCTAGGCCTACCCACACAAGTGAGGTATCATTTTTATCGGGAGACTTGGGGGAACGCTGGGTGGAAGGAAATTTGGGGCTCCTCTCAGATTCCAGAACTTTCTGTCACCGAAATGTGAGGAAAACATGTTTTTTTAGCCAAATTATGAGGTTTGCAGTGGATTCTGGGTAACAGAACTTGGTCAGAGCCCCACAAGTCACCCCATCTTGGATTCCCCTAGGTCTCTAGTTTTCAAAAATGCACAGGTTTGGTAGGTTTCGCTAGGTGCCGGCTGAGCTAGAGGCCAAAATCTACAGGTAGGCACTTTGCAAAAAACACCTCTGTTTTCTTTAAAAAAATGTGATGTGTCCACGTTGTGTTTTGGGGCATTTCCTGTCACGGGCGCTAGGCCTACCCACACAAGTGAGGTATCATTTTTATCGGGAGACTTGGGGGAACGCTGGGTGGAAGGAAATTTGTGGCTCCTCTCAGATTCCAGAACTTTCTGTCACCGAAATGTGAGGAAAACATGTTTTTTTAGCCAAATTTTGATGTTTGCAATGGATTCTGGGTAACAGAACCTGGTCAGAGCCCCACAAGTCACCCCATCTTGGATTCCCCTAGGTCTCTAGTTTTCAAAAATGCACAGGTTTGGTAGGTTTCCCTAGGTGCCGGCTGAGCTAGAGGCCAAAATCTACAGGTAGGCACTTTGCAAAAAACACCTCTGTTTTCTTTCAAAAAATGTGATGTCTCCACGTTGTGTTTTGGGGCATTTCCTGTCACGGGCGCTAGGCCTACCCACACAAGTGAGGTATCATTTGTACCGGGAGACTTGGGGGAACGCTGAGTGGAAGGAAATTTGTGGCTCCTCTCAGATTCCAGAACATTCTGTCACCGAAATGTGAGGAAAACATGTTTTGTTAGCCAAATTTTGAGGTTTGCAATGGATTCTGGGTAACAGAACCTGGTCAGAGCCCCACAAGTCACCCCATCTTGGATTCCCCTAGGTCTCTAGTTTTCAAAAATGTACAGGTTTGGTAGGTTTCCCTAGGTGCTGGCTGAGTTAGAGGCCAAAATCTACAGGTAGGCACTTTGCAAAAAACACCTCTGTTTTCTTTCAAAAAATTTGATGTGTCCATGTTGTGTTTTGGGGCATTTCCTGTCACGGGCGCTAGGCCTACCCACACAAGTGAGGTATCATTTTTATCGGGAGACTTGGGGGAACGCTGGGTGGAAGGAAATTTGGGGCTCCTCTCAGATTCCAGAACTTTCTGTCACCGAAATGTGAGGAAAACATGTTTTTTTAGCCAAATTATGAGGTTTGCAATGGATTCTGGGTAACAGAACTTGGTCAGAGCCCCACAAGTCACCCCATCTTGGATTCCCCTAGGTCTCTAGTTTTCAAAAATGCACAGGTTTGGTAGGTTTCCCTAGGTGCCGGCTGAGCTAGAGGCCAAAATCTACAGGTAGGCACTTTGCAAAAAACACCTCTGTTTTCTTTCAAAAAATTTGATGTGTCCATGTTGTGTTTTGGGGCATTTCCTGTCACGGGCGCTAGGCCTACCCACACAAGTGAGGTATCATTTTTATCGGGAGACTTGGGGGAACGCTGGGTGGAAGGAAATTTGGGGCTCCTCTCAGATTCCAGAACTTTCTGTCACCGAAATGTGAGGAAAACATGTTTTTTTAGCCAAATTATGAGGTTTGCAATGGATTCTGGGTAACAGAACTTGGTCAGAGCCCCACAAGTCACCCCATCTTGGATTCCCCTAGGTCTCTAGTTTTAAAAAATGCACAGGTTTGGTAGGTTTCCCTAGGTGCCGGCTGAGCTAGAGGCCAAAATCTACAGGTAGGCACTTTGCAAAAAACACCTCTGTTTTCTTTCAAAAAATGTGATGTGTCCACGTTGTGTTTTGGGGCATTTCCTGTCACGGGCGCTAGGCCTACCCACACAAGTGAGGTATCATTTTTATCGGGAGACTTGGGGGAACGTTGGGTGGATGGAAATTTGTGGCTCCTCTCAGGTTCCAGAACTTTCTGTCACCGAAATGTGAGGAAAACATGTTTTTTTAGCCAAATTTTGAGGTTTGCAATGGATTCTGGGTAACAGAAGCTGGTCAGAGCCCCACAAGTCACCCCATCTTGGATTCCCCTAGGTCTCTAGTTTTAAAAAATGTACAGGTTTGGTAGGTTTCCCTAGGTGCCGGCTGAGCTAGAGGCCAAAATCTACAGGTAGGCACTTTGCAAAAAACACCTCTGTTTTCTTTCAAAAAATGTGATGTGTCCACGTTGTGTTTTGGGGCATATCCTGTCACGGGCGTTAGGCCTACCCACACAAGTGAGGTATCATTTTTATCGGGAGACTTGGGGGAACGCTAGGTGGAAGGAAATTTGTGGCTCCTCTCAGATTCCAGAACTTTCTGTCACCGAAATGTGAGGAAAACATGTTTTTTTAGCCAAATTATGAGGTTTGCAATGGATTCTGAGTAACAGAACTTGGTCAGAGCCCCAAAAGTCACCTCATCTTGGATTCCCCTAGGTCTCTAGTTTTCAAAAATGCACAGGTTTGGTAGGTTTCCCTAGGTGCCGGCTGAGCTAGAGGCCAAAATCTACAGGTAGGCACTTTGCAAAAAACACCTCTGTTTTCTTTAAAAAAATGTGATGTGTCCACGTTGTGTTTTGGGGCAATTCCTGTCACGGGCGCTAGGCCTACCCACACAAGTGAGGTATCATTTTTATCGGGAGACTTGGGGGAACGCTGGGTGGGAGGAAATTTGTGGCTCCTCTCAGATTCCAGAACTTTCTGTCACCGAAATGTGAGGAAAACATGTTTTTTTAGCCAAATTATGAGGTTTGCAGTGGATTCTGGGTAACAGAACTTGGTCAGAGCCCCACAAGTCACCCCATCTTGGATTCCCCTAGGTCTCTAGTTTTCAAAAATGCACAGGTTTGGTAGGTTTCCCTAGGTGCCGGCTGAGCGAGAGGCGCACTTTGCAAAAAACACCTCTGTTTTCTTTCAAAAAATGTGATGTGTCCACGTTGTGTTTTGGGGCAATTCCTGTCACGGGCGCTAGGCCTACCCACACAAGTGAGGTATCATTTTTATCGGGAGACTTGGGGGAACGCTGGGTGGGAGGAAATTTGTGGCTCCTCTCAGATTCCAGAACTTTCTGTCACCGAAATGTGAGGAAAACATGTATTTTTTAGCCAAATTTTGAGGTTTGCAGTGGATTCTGGGTAACAGAACTTGGTCAGAGCCCCACAAGTCACCCCATCTTGGATTCCCCTAGGTCTCTAGTTTTCAAAAATGCACAGGTTTGGTAGGTTTCGCTAGGTGCCGGCTGAGCTAGAGGCCAAAATCTACAGGTAGGCACTTTGCAAAAAACACCTCTGTTTTCTTTAAAAAAATGTGATGTGTCCACGTTGTGTTTTGGGGCATTTCCTGTCACGGGCGCTAGGCCTACCCACACAAGTGAGGTATCATTTTTATCGGGAGACTTGGGGGAACGCTGGGTGGAAGGAAATTTGTGGCTCCTCTCAGATTCCAGAACTTTCTGTCACCGAAATGTGAGGAAAACATGTTTTTTTAGCCAAATTTTGATGTTTGCAATGGATTCTGGGTAACAGAACCTGGTCAGAGCCCCACAAGTCACCCCATCTTGGATTCCCCTACGTCTCTAGTTTTAAAAAATGCACAGGTTTGGTAGGTTTCCCTAGGTGCCGGCTGAGCTAGAGGCCAAAATCTACAGGTAGGCACTTTGCAAAAAACACCTCTGTTTTCTTTCAAAAAATGTGATGTGTCCACGTTGTGTTTTGGGGCATTTCCTGTCACGGGCGCTAGGCCTACCCACACAAGTGAGGTATCATTTTTATCGGGAGACTTGGGGGAACGCTGGGTGGAAGGAAATTTGTGGCTCCTCTCAGATTCCAGAACATTCTGTCACCGAAATGTGAGGAAAACATGTTTTGTTAGCCAAATTTTGAGGTTTGCAATGGATTCTGGGTAACAGAACCTGGTCAGAGCCCCACAAGTCACCCCATCTTGGATTCCCCTAGGTCTCTAGTTTTCAAAAATGTACAGGTTTGGTAGGTTTCCCTAGGTGCCGGCTGAGTTAGAGGCCAAAATCTACAGGTAGGAACTTTGCAAAAAACACCTCTGTTTTCTTTCAAAAAATTTGATGTGTCCATGTTGTGTTTTGGGGCATTTCCTGTCACGGGCGCTAGGCCTACCCACACAAGTGAGGTATCATTTTTATCGGGAGACTTGGGGGAACGCTGGGTGGAAGGAAATTTGGGGCTCCTCTCAGATTCCAGAACTTTCTGTCACCGAAATGTGAGGAAAACATGTTTTTTTAGCCAAATTATGAGGTTTGCAATGGATTCTGGGTAACAGAAGCTGGTCAGAGCCCCACAAGTCACCCCATCTTGGATTCCCCTAGGTCTCTAGTTTTCAAAAATGTACAGGTTTGGTAGGTTTCCCTAGGTGCCGGCTGAGTTAGAGGCCCAAATCTACAGGTAGGCACTTTGCAAAAAACACCTCTGTTTTCTTTCAAAAAATGTGATGTGTCCATGTTGTGTTTTGGGGCATTTCCTGTCACGGGCGCTAGGCCTACCCACACAAGTGAGGTATCATTTTTATCGGGAGACTTGGGGGAACGCTGGGTGGAAGGAAATTTGGGGCTCCTCTCAGATTCCAGAACTTTCTGTCACCGAAATGTGAGGAAAACATGTTTTTTTAGCCAAATTATGAGGTTTGCAATGGATTCTGGGTAACAGAACTTGGTCAGAGCCCCACAAGTCACCCCATCTTGGATTCCCCTAGGTCTCTAGTTTTCAAAAATGCACAGGTTTGGTAGGTTTCCCTAGGTGCCGGCTGAGCTAGAGGCCAAAATCTACAGGTAGGCACTTTGCAAAAAACACCTCTGTTTTCTTTCAAAAAATGTGATGTGTCCACGTTGTGTTTTGGGGCATTTCCTGTCACGGGCGCTAGGCCTACCCACACAAGTGAGGTATCATTTTTATCGGGAGACTTGGGGGAACGTTGGGTGGATGGAAATTTGTGGCTCCTCTCAGGTTCCAGAACTTTCTGTCACCGAAATGTGAGGAAAACATGTTTTTTTAGCCAAATTTTGAGGTTTGCAATGGATTCTGGGTAACAGAAGCTAGTCAGAGCCCCTCAAGTCACCCCATCTTGGATTCCCCTAGGTCTCTAGTTTTAAAAAATGTACAGGTTTGGTAGGTTTCCCTAGGTGCCGGCTGAGCTAGAGGCCAAAATCTACAGGTAGGCACTTTGCAAAAAACACCTCTGTTTTCTTTCAAAAAATGTGATGTGTCCACGTTGTGTTTTGGGGCATATCCTGTCACGGGCGTTAGGCCTACCCACACAAGTGAGGTATCATTTTTATCGGGAGACTTGGGGGAACGCTAGGTGGAAGGAAATTTGTGGCTCCTCTCAGATTCCAGATCTTTCTGTCACCGAAATGTGAGGAAAACATGTTTTTTTAGCCAAATTATGAGGTTTGCAATGGATTCTGAGTAACAGAACTTGGTCAGAGCCCCAAAAGTCACCTCATCTTGGATTCCCCTAGGTCTCTAGTTTTCAAAAATGCACAGGTTTGGTAGGTTTCCCTAGGTGCCGGCTGAGCTAGAGGCCAAAATCTACAGGTAGGCACTTTGCAAAAAACACCTCTGTTTTCTTTCAAAAAATGTGATGTGTCCACGTTGTGTTTTGGGGCAATTCCTGTCACGGGCGCTAGGCCTACCCACACAAGTGAGGTATCATTTTTATCGGGAGACTTGGGGGAACGCTGGGTGGAAGGAAATTTGTGGCTCCTCTCAGATTCCAGAACTTTCTGTCACCGAAATGTGAGGAAAACATGTTTTTTTTAGCCAAATTTTGAGGTTTGCAGTGGATTCTGGGTAACAGAACTTGGTCAGAGCCCCACAAGTCACCCCATCTTGGATTCCCCTAGGTCTCTAGTTTTCAAAAATGCACAGGTTTGGTAGGTTTCGCTAGGTGCCGGCTGAGCTAGAGGCCAAAATCTACAGGTAGGCACTTTGCAAAAAACACCTCTGTTTTCTTTAAAAAAATGTGATGAGTCCACGTTGTGTTTTGGGGCATTTCCTGTCACGGGCGCTAGGCCTACCCACACAAGTGAGGTATCATTTTTATCGGGAGACTTGGGGGAACGCTGGGTGGGAGGAAATTTGTGGCTCCTCTCAGATTCCAGAACTTTCTGTCACCGAAATGTGAGGAAAACATGTTTTTTTAGCCAAATTATGAGGTTTGCAGTGGATTCTGGGTAACAGAACTTGGTCAGAGCCCCACAAGTCACCCCATCTTGGATTCCCCTAGGTCTCTAGTTTTCAAAAATGCACAGGTTTGGTAGTTTCGCTAGGTGCCGGCTGAGCTAGAGGCCAAAATCTACAGGTAGGCACTTTGCAAAAAACACCTCTGTTTTCTTTAAAAAAATGTGATGTGTCCACGTTGTGTTTTGGGGCATTTCCTGTCACGGGCGCTAGGCCTACCCACACAAGTGAGGTATCATTTTTATCGGGAGACTTGGGGGAACGCTGGGTGGAAGGAAATTTGTGGCTCCTCTCAGATTCCAGAACTTTCTGTCACCGAAATGTGAGGAAAACATGTTTTTTTAGCCAAATTTTGATGTTTGCAATGGATTCTGGGTAACAGAACCTGGTCAGAGCCCCACAAGTCACCCCATCTTGGATTCCCCTAGGTCTCTAGTTTTCAAAAATGCACAGGTTTGGTAGCTTTCCCTAGGTGCCGGCTGAGTTAGAGGCCAAAATCTACAGGTAGGCACTTTGCAAAAAACACCTCTGTTTTCTTTCAAAAAATGTGATGTGTCCACGTTGTGTTTTGGGGCATTTTCTGTCACGGGCGCTAGGCCTACCCACACAAGTGAGGTATCATTTTTATCGGGAGACTTGGGGGAACGCTGGGTGGAAGGAAATTTGTGGCTCCTCTCAGATTCCAGAACATTCTGTCACCGAAATGTGAGGAAAACATGTTTTGTTAGCCAAATTTTGAGGTTTGCAATGGATTCTGGGTAACAGAACCTGGTCAGAGCCCCACAAGTCACCCCATCTTGGATTCCCCTAGGTCTCTAGTTTTCAAAAATGTACAGGTTTGGTAGGTTTCCCTAGGTGCTGGCTGAGTTAGAGGCCTAAATCTACAGGTAGGCACTTTGCAAAAAACACCTCTGTTTTCTTTCAAAAAATTTGATGTGTCCATGTTGTGTTTTGGGGCATTTCCTGTCACGGGCGCTAGGCCTACCCACACAAGTGAGGTATCATTTTTATCGGGAGACTTGGGGGAACGCTGGGTGGAAGGAAATTTGTGGCTCCTCTCAGATTCCAGAACTTTCTGTCACCGAAATGTGAGGAAAACATGTTTTTTTAGCCAAATGTTGAGGTTTGCGAAGGATTCTGGGTAACAGAACCTGGTCAGAGCCCCACAAGTCACCCCATCTTGGATTCCCCTAGGTCTCTAGTTTTCAAAAATGCACAGGTTTGGTAGGTTTCCCTAGGTGCCGGCTGAGCTAGAGGCCAAAATCTACAGGTAGGCACTTTGCAAAAAACACCTCTGTTTTCTTTCAAAAAATGTGATGTCTCCACGTTGTGTTTTGGGGCATTTCCTGTCACGGGCGCTAGGCCTACCCACACAAGTGAGGTATCATTTTTACCGGGAGACTTGGGGGAACGCTGAGTGGAAGGAAATTTGTGGCTCCTCTCAGATTCCAGAACATTCTGTCACCGAAATGTGAGGAAAACATGTTTTGTTAGCCAAATTTTGAGGTTTGCAATGGATTCTGGGTAACAGAACCTGGTCAGAGCCCCACAAGTCACCCCATCTTGGATTCCCCTAGGTCTCTAGTTTTCAAAAATGTACAGGTTTGGTAGGTTTCCCTAGGTGCTGGCTGAGTTAGAGGCCAAAATCTACAGGTAGGCACTTTGCAAAAAACACCTCTGTTTTCTTTCAAAAAATTTGATGTGTCCATGTTGTGTTTTGGGGCATTTCCTGTCACGGGCGCTAGGCCTACCCACACAAGTGAGTTATCATTTTTATCGGGAGACTTGGGGGAACGCTGGGTGGAAGGAAATTTGGGGCTCCTCTCAGATTCCAGAACTTTCTGTCACCGAAATGTGAGGAAAACATGTTTTTTTAGCCAAATTATGAGGTTTGCAATGGATTCTGGGTAACAGAACTTGGTCAGAGCCCCACAAGTCACCCCATCTTGGATTCCCCTAGGTCTCTAGTTTTCAAAAATGCACAGGTTTGGTAGGTTTCCCTAGGTGCCGGCTGAGCTAGAGGCCAAAATCTACAGGTAGGCACTTTGCAAAAAACACCTCTGTTTTCTTTCAAAAAATTTGATGTGTCCATGTTGTGTTTTGGGGCATTTCCTGTCACGGGCGCTAGGCCTACCCACACAAGTGAGGTATCATTTTTATCGGGAGACTTGGGGGAACGCTGGGTGGAAGGAAATTTGGGGCTCCTCTCAGATTCCAGAACTTTCTGTCACCGAAATGTAAGGAAAACATGTTTTTTTAGCCAAATTATGAGGTTTGCAGTGGATTCTGGGTAACAGAACTTGGTCAGAGCCCCACAAGTCACCCCATCTTGGATTCCCCTAGGTCTCTAGTTTTCAAAAATGCACAGGTTTGGTAGGTTTCGCTAGGTGCCGGCTGAGCTAGAGGCCAAAATCTACAGGTAGGCACTTTGCAAAAAACACCTCTGTTTTCTTTAAAAAAATGTGATGTGTCCACGTTGTGTTTTGGGGCATTTCCTGTCACGGGCGCTAGGCCTACCCACACAAGTGAGGTATCATTTTTATCGGGAGACTTGGGGGAACGCTGGGTGGAAGGAAATTTGTGGCTCCTCTCAGATTCCAGAACTTTCTGTCACCGAAATGTGAGGAAAACATGTTTTTTTAGCCAAATTTTGATGTTTGCAATGGATTCTGGGTAACAGAACCTGGTCAGAGCCCCACAAGTCACCCCATCTTGGATTCCCCTAGGTCTCTAGTTTTCAAAAATGCACAGGTTTGGTAGGTTTCCCTAGGTGCCGGCTGAGCTAGAGGCCAAAATCTACAGGTAGGCACTTTGCAAAAAACACCTCTGTTTTCTTTCAAAAAATGTGATGTCTCCACGTTGTGTTTTGGGGCATTTCCTGTCACGGGCGCTAGGCCTACCCACACAAGTGAGGTATCATTTTTACCGGGAGACTTGGGGGAACGCTGAGTGGAAGGAAATTTGTGGCTCCTCTCAGATTCCAGAACATTCTGTCACCGAAATGTGAGGAAAACATGTTTTGTTAGCCAAATTTTGAGGTTTGCAATGGATTCTGGGTAACAGAACCTGGTCAGAGCCCCACAAGTCACCCCATCTTGGATTCCCCTAGGTCTCTAGTTTTCAAAAATGTACAGGTTTGGTAGGTTTCCCTAGGTGCTGGCTGAGTTAGAGGCCAAAATCTACAGGTAGGCACTTTGCAAAAAACACCTCTGTTTTCTTTCAAAAAATTTGATGTGTCCATGTTGTGTTTTGGGGCATTTCCTGTCACGGGCGCTAGGCCTACCCACACAAGTGAGGTATCATTTTTATCGGGAGACTTGGGGGAACGCTGGGTGGAAGGAAATTTGGGGCTCCTCTCAGATTCCAGAACTTTCTGTCACCGAAATGTGAGGAAAACATGTTTTTTTAGCCAAATTATGAGGTTTGCAATGGATTCTGGGTAACAGAACTTGGTCAGAGCCCCACAAGTCACCCCATCTTGGATTCCCCTAGGTCTCTAGTTTTCAAAAATGCACAGGTTTGGTAGGTTTCCCTAGGTGCCGGCTGAGCTAGAGGCCAAAATCTACAGGTAGGCACTTTGCAAAAAACACCTCTGTTTTCTTTCAAAAAATTTGATGTGTCCATGTTGTGTTTTGGGGCATTTCCTGTCACGGGCGCTAGGCCTACCCACACAAGTGAGGTATCATTTTTATCGGGAGACTTGGGGGAACGCTGGGTGGAAGGAAATTTGGGGCTCCTCTCAGATTCCAGAACTTTCTGTCACCGAAATGTGAGGAAAACATGTTTTTTTAGCCAAATTATGAGGTTTGCAATGGATTCTGGGTAACAGAACTTGGTCAGAGCCCCACAAGTCACCCCATCTTGGATTCCCCTAGGTCTCTAGTTTTCAAAAATGCACAGGTTTGGTAGGTTTCCCTAGGTGCCGGCTGAGCTAGAGGCCAAAATCTACAGGTAGGCACTTTGCAAAAAACACCTCTGTTTTCTTTCAAAAAATGTGATGTGTCCACGTTGTGTTTTGGGGCATTTCCTGTCACGGGCGCTAGGCCTACCCACACAAGTGAGGTATCATTTTTATCGGGAGACTTGGGGGAACGTTGGGTGGATGGAAATTTGTGGCTCCTCTCAGGTTCCAGAACTTTCTGTCACCGAAATGTGAGGAAAACATGTTTTTTTAGCCAAATTTTGAGGTTTGCAATGGATTCTGGGTAACAGAAGCTGGTCAGAGCCCCACAAGTCACCCCATCTTGGATTCCCCTAGGTCTCTAGTTTTAAAAAATGTACAGGTTTGGTAGGTTTCCCTAGGTGCCGGCTGAGCTAGAGGCCAAAATCTACAGGTAGGCACTTTGCAAAAAACACCTCTGTTTTCTTTCAAAAAATGTGATGTGTCCACGTTGTGTTTTGGGGCATATCCTGTCACGGGCGTTAGGCCTACCCACACAAGTGAGGTATCATTTTTATCGGGAGACTTGGGGGAACGCTAGGTGGAAGGAAATTTGTGGCTCCTCTCAGATTCCAGAACTTTCTGTCACCGAAATGTGAGGAAAACATGTTTTTTTAGCCAAATTATGAGGTTTGCAATGGATTCTGAGTAACAGAACTTGGTCAGAGCCCCAAAAGTCACCTCATCTTGGATTCCCCTAGGTCTCTAGTTTTCAAAAATGCACAGGTTTGGTAGGTTTCCCTAGGTGCCGGCTGAGCTAGAGGCCAAAATCTACAGGTAGGCACTTTGCAAAAAACACCTCTGTTTTCTTTCAAAAAATGTGATGTGTCCACGTTGTGTTTTGGGGCAATTCCTGTCACGGGCGCTAGGCCTACCCACACAAGTGAGGTATCATTTTTATCGGGAGACTTGGGGGAACGCTGGGTGGGAGGAAATTTGTGGCTCCTCTCAGATTCCAGAACTTTCTGTCACCGAAATGTGAGGAAAACATGTTTTTTTAGCCAAATTATGAGGTTTGCAGTGGATTCTGGGTAACAGAACTTGGTCAGAGCCCCACAAGTCACCCCATCTTGGATTCCCCTAGGTCTCTAGTTTTCAAAAATGCACAGGTTTGGTAGGTTTCCCTAGGTGCCGGCTGAGCGAGTGGCGCACTTTGCAAAAAACACCTCTGTTTTCTTTCAAAAAATGTGATGTGTCCACGTTGTGTTTTGGGGCAATTCCTGTCACGGGCGCTAGGCCTACCCACACAAGTGAGGTATCATTTTTATCGGGAGACTTGGGGGAACGCTGGGTGGGAGGAAATTTGTGGCTCCTCTCAGATTCCAGAACTTTCTGTCACCGAAATGTGAGGAAAACATGTATTTTTTAGCCAAATTTTGAGGTTTGCAGTGGATTCTGGGTAACAGAACTTGGTCAGAGCCCCACAAGTCACCCCATCTTGGATTCCCCTAGGTCTCTAGTTTTCAAAAATGCACAGGTTTGGTAGGTTTCGCTAGGTGCCGGCTGAGCTAGAGGCCAAAATCTACAGGTAGGCACTTTGCAAAAAACACCTCTGTTTTCTTTCAAAAAATGTGATGTGTCCACGTTGTGTTTTGGGGCATTTCCTGTCACGGGCGCTAGGCCTACCCACACAAGTGAGGTATCATTTTTATCGGGAGACTTGGGGGAACGCTGGGTGGAAGGAAATTTGTGGCTCCTCTCAGATTCCAGAACTTTCTGTCACCGAAATGTGAGGAAAACATGTTTTTTTAGCCAAATTTTGATGTTTGCAATGGATTCTGGGTAACAGAACCTGGTCAGAGCCCCACAAGTCACCCCATCTTGGATTCCCCTACGTCTCTAGTTTTCAAAAATGCACAGGTTTGGTAGGTTTCCCTAGGTGCCGGCTGAGCTAGAGGCCAAAATCTACAGGTAGGCACTTTGCAAAAAACACCTCTGTTTTCTTTCAAAAAATGTGATGTGTCCACGTTGTGTTTTGGGGCATTTCCTGTCACGGGCGCTAGGCCTACCCACACAAGTGAGGTATCATTTTTATCGGGAGACTTGGGGGAACGCTGGGTGGAAGGAAATTTGTGGCTCCTCTCAGATTCCAGAACATTCTGTCACCGAAATGTGAGGAAAACATGTTTTGTTAGCCAAATTTTGAGGTTTGCAATGGATTCTGGGTAACAGAACCTGGTCAGAGCCCCACAAGTCACCCCATCTTGGATTCCCCTAGGTCTCTAGTTTTCAAAAATGTACAGGTTTGGTAGGTTTCCCTAGGTGCCGGCTGAGTTAGAGGCCAAAATCTACAGGTAGGCACTTTGCAAAAAACACCTCTGTTTTCTTTCAAAAAATTTGATGTGTCCATGTTGTGTTTTGGGGCATTTCCTGTCACGGGCGCTAGGCCTACCCACACAAGTGAGGTATCATTTTTATCGGGAGACTTGGGGGAACGCTGGGTGGAAGGAAATTTGGGGCTCCTCTCAGATTCCAGAACTTTCTGTCACCGAAATGTGAGGAAAACATGTTTTTTTAGCCAAATTATGAGGTTTGCAATGGATTCTGGGTAACAGAAGCTGGTCAGAGCCCCACAAGTCACCCCATCTTGGATTCCCCTAGGTCTCTAGTTTTCAAAAATGTACAGGTTTGGTAGGTTTCCCTAGGTGCCGGCTGAGTTAGAGGCCCAAATCTACAGGTAGGCACTTTGCAAAAAACACCTCTGTTTTCTTTCAAAAAATGTGATGTGTCCATGTTGTGTTTTGGGGCATTTCCTGTCACGGGCGCTAGGCCTACCCACACAAGTGAGGTATCATTTTTATCGGGAGACTTGGGGGAACGCTGGGTGGAAGGAAATTTGGGGCTCCTCTCAGATTCCAGAACTTTCTGTCACCGAAATGTGAGGAAAACATGTTTTTTTAGCCAAATTATGAGGTTTGCAATGGATTCTGGGTAACAGAACTTGGTCAGAGCCCCACAAGTCACCCCATCTTGGATTCCCCTAGGTCTCTAGTTTTCAAAAATGCACAGGTTTGGTAGGTTTCCCTAGGTGCCGGCTGAGCTAGAGGCCAAAATCTACAGTTAGGCACTTTGCAAAAAACACCTCTGTTTTCTTTCAAAAAATGTGATGTGTCCACGTTGTGTTTTGGGGCATTTCCTGTCACGGGCGCTAGGCCTACCCACACAAGTGAGGTATCATTTTTATCGGGAGACTTGGGGGAACGTTGGGTGGATGGAAATTTGTGGCTCCTCTCAGGTTCCAGAACTTTCTGTCACCGAAATGTGAGGAAAACATGTTTTTTTAGCCAAATTTTGAGGTTTGCAATGGATTCTGGGTAACAGAAGCTAGTCAGAGCCCCTCAAGTCACCCCATCTTGGATTCCCCTAGGTCTCTAGTTTTCAAAAATGTACAGGTTTGGTAGGTTTCCCTAGGTGCCGGCTGAGTTAGAGGCCCAAATCTACAGGTAGGCACTTTGCAAAAAACACCTCTGTTTTCTTTCAAAAAATGTGATGTGTCCATGTTGTGTTTTGGGGCATTTCCTGTCACGGGCGCTAGGCCTACCCACACAAGTGAGGTATCATTTTTATCGGGAGACTTGGGGGAACGCTGGGTGGAAGGAAATTTGGGGCTCCTCTCAGATTCCAGAACTTTCTGTCACCGAAATGTGAGGAAAACATGTTTTTTTAGCCAAATTATGAGGTTTGCAATGGATTCTGGGTAACAGAACTTGGTCAGAGCCCCACAAGTCACCCCATCTTGGATTCCCCTAGGTCTCTAGTTTTCAAAAATGCACAGGTTTGGTAGGTTTCCCTAGGTGCCGGCTGAGCTAGAGGCCAAAATCTACAGGTAGGCACTTTGCAAAAAACACCTCTGTTTTCTTTCAAAAAATGTGATGTGTCCACGTTGTGTTTTGGGGCATTTCCTGTCACGGGCGCTAGGCCTACCCACACAAGTGAGGTATCATTTTTATCGGGAGACTTGGGGGAACGTTGGGTGGATGGAAATTTGTGGCTCCTCTCAGGTTCCAGAACTTTCTGTCACCGAAATGTGAGGAAAACATGTTTTTTTAGCCAAATTTTGAGGTTTGCAATGGATTCTGGGTAACAGAAGCTAGTCAGAGCCCCTCAAGTCACCCCATCTTGGATTCCCCTAGGTCTCTAGTTTTAAAAAATGTACAGGTTTGGTAGGTTTCCCTAGGTGCCGGCTGAGCTAGAGGCCAAAATCTACAGGTAGGCACTTTGCAAAAAACACCTCTGTTTTCTTTCAAAAAATGTGATGTGTCCACGTTGTGTTTTGGGGCATATCCTGTCACGGGCGTTAGGCCTACCCACACAAGTGAGGTATCATTTTTATCGGGAGACTTGGGGGAACGCTAGGTGGAAGAAAATTTGTGGCTCCTCTCAGATTCCAGATCTTTCTGTCACCGAAATGTGAGGAAAACATGTTTTTTTAGCCAAATTATGAGGTTTGCAATGGATTCTGAGTAACAGAACTTGGTCAGAGCCCCAAAAGTCACCTCATCTTGGATTCCCCTAGGTCTCTAGTTTTCAAAAATGCACAGGTTTGGTAGGTTTCCCTAGGTGCCGGCTGAGCTAGAGGCCAAAATCTACAGGTAGGCACTTTGCAAAAAACACCTCTGTTTTCTTTCAAAAAATGTGATGTGTCCACGTTGTGTTTTGGGGCAATTCCTGTCACGGGCGCTAGGCCTACCCACACAAGTGAGGTATCATTTTTATCGGGAGACTTGGGGGAACGCTGGGTGGAAGGAAATTTGTGGCTCCTCTCAGATTCCAGAACTTTCTGTCACCGAAATGTGAGGAAAACATGTTTTTTTTAGCCAAATTTTGAGGTTTGCAGTGGATTCTGGGTAACAGAACTTGGTCAGAGCCCCACAAGTCACCCCATCTTGGATTCCCCTAGGTCTCTAGTTTTCAAAAATGCACAGGTTTGGTAGGTTTCGCTAGGTGCCGGCTGAGCTAGAGGCCAAAATCTACAGGTAGGCACTTTGCAAAAAACACCTCTGTTTTCTTTAAAAAAATGTGATGAGTCCACGTTGTGTTTTGGGGCATTTCCTGTCACGGGCGCTAGGCCTACCCACACAAGTGAGGTATCATTTTTATCGGGAGACTTGGGGGAACGCTGGGTGGGAGGAAATTTGTGGCTCCTCTCAGATTCCAGAACTTTCTGTCACCGAAATGTGAGGAAAACATGTTTTTTTAGCCAAATTATGAGGTTTGCAGTGGATTCTGGGTAACAGAACTTGGTCAGAGCCCCACAAGTCACCCCATCTTGGATTCCCCTAGGTCTCTAGTTTTCAAAAATGCACAGGTTTGGTAGTTTCGCTAGGTGCCGGCTGAGCTAGAGGCCAAAATCTACAGGTAGGCACTTTGCAAAAAACACCTCTGTTTTCTTTAAAAAAATGTGATGTGTCCACGTTGTGTTTTGGGGCATTTCCTGTCACGGGCGCTAGGCCTACCCACACAAGTGAGGTATCATTTTTATCGGGAGACTTGGGGGAACGCTGGGTGGAAGGAAATTTGTGGCTCCTCTCAGATTCCAGAACTTTCTGTCACCGAAATGTGAGGAAAACATGTTTTTTTAGCCAAATTTTGATGTTTGCAATGGATTCTGGGTAACAGAACCTGGTCAGAGCCCCACAAGTCACCCCATCTTGGATTCCCCTAGGTCTCTAGTTTTCAAAAATGCACAGGTTTGGTAGGTTTCCCTAGGTGCCGGCTGAGTTAGAGGCCAAAATCTACAGGTAGGCACTTTGCAAAAAACACCTCTGTTTTCTTTCAAAAAATGTGATGTGTCCACGTTGTGTTTTGGGGCATTTCCTGTCACGGGCGCTAGGCCTACCCACACAAGTGAGGTATCATTTTTATCGGGAGACTTGGGGGAACGCTGGGTGGAAGGAAATTTGTGGCTCCTCTCAGATTCCAGAACATTCTGTCACCGAAATGTGAGGAAAACATGTTTTGTTAGCCAAATTTTGAGGTTTGCAATGGATTCTGGGTAACAGAACCTGGTCAGAGCCCCACAAGTCACCCCATCTTGGATTCCCCTAGGTCTCTAGTTTTCAAAAATGTACAGGTTTGGTAGGTTTCCCTAGGTGCTGGCTGAGTTAGAGGCCTAAATCTACAGGTAGGCACTTTGCAAAAAACACCTCTGTTTTCTTTCAAAAAATTTGATGTGTCCATGTTGTGTTTTGGGGCATTTCCTGTCACGGGCGCTAGGCCTACCCACACAAGTGAGGTATCATTTTTATCGGGAGACTTGGGGGAACGCTGGGTGGAAGGAAATTTGTGGCTCCTCTCAGATTCCAGAACTTTCTGTCACCGAAATGTGAGGAAAACATGTTTTTTTAGCCAAATGTTGAGGTTTGCGAAGGATTCTGGGTAACAGAACCTGGTCAGAGCCCCACAAGTCACCCCATCTTGGATTCCCCTAGGTCTCTAGTTTTCAAAAATGCACAGGTTTGGTAGGTTTCCCTAGGTGCCGGCTGAGCTAGAGGCCAAAATCTACAGGTAGGCACTTTGCAAAAAACACCTCTGTTTTCTTTCAAAAAATGTGATGTGTCCACGTTGTGTTTTGGGGCATTTCCTGTCACGGGCGCTAGGCCTACCCTCACAAGTGAGGTATCATTTTTATCGGGAGACTTGGGGGAACGCTGGGTGGAAGGAAATTTGTGGCTCCTCTCAGATTCCAGAACTTTCTGTCACCGAAATGTGAGGAAAACATGTTTTTTTAGCCAAATTTTGAGGTTTGCAAAGGATTCTGGGTAACAGAACTTGGTCAGAGCCCCACAAGTCACCCCATCTTGGATTCCCCTAGATTTCTAGTTTTCAAAAATGCACAGGTTTGGTAGGTTTCCTTAGGTGCCGGCTGAGCTAGATGCCAAAATCTACAGGTAGGGACTTTGCAAAAAACACCTCTGTTTTCTTTAAAAAAATTTGATGTGTCCATGTTGTGTTTTGGGGCATTTCCTGTCACGGGCGCTAGGCCTACCCACACAAGTGAGGTATCATTTTTATCGGGAGACTTGGGGGAACGCTGGGTGGAAGGAAATTTGGGGCTCCTCTCAGATTCCAGAACTTTCTGTCACCGAAATGTGAGGAAAACATGTTTTTTTAGCCAAATTATGAGGTTTGCAATGGATTCTGGGTAACAGAACTTGGTCAGAGCCCCACAAGTCACCCCATCTTGGATTCCCCTAGGTCTCTAGTTTTCAAAAATGCACAGGTTTGGTAGGTTTCCCTAGGTGCCGGCTGAGCTAGAGGCCAAAATCTACAGGTAGGCACTTTGCAAAAAACACCTCTGTTTTCTTTCAAAAAATGTGATGTGTCCACGTTGTGTTTTGGGGCATTTCCTGTCACGGGCGCTAGGCCTACCCACACAAGTGAGGTATCATTTTTATCGGGAGACTTGGGGGAACGTTGGGTGGATGGAAATTTGTGGCTCCTCTCAGGTTCCAGAACTTTCTGTCACCGAAATGTGAGGAAAACATGTTTTTTTAGCCAAATTTTGAGGTTTGCAATGGATTCTGGGTAACAGAAGCTGGTCAGAGCCCCACAAGTCACCCCATCTTGGATTCCCCTAGGTCTCTAGTTTTAAAAAATGTACAGGTTTGGTAGGTTTCCCTAGGTGCCGGCTGAGCTAGAGGCCAAAATCTACAGGTAGGCACTTTGCAAAAAACACCTCTGTTTTCTTTCAAAAAATGTGATGTGTCCACGTTGTGTTTTGGGGCATTTCCTGTCACGGGCGTTAGGCCTACCCACACAAGTGAGGTATCATTTTTATCGGGAGACTTGGGGGAACGCTGGGTGGAAGGAAATTTGTGGCTCCTCTCAGATTCCAGAACTTTCTGTCACCGAAATGTGAGGAAAACATGTTTTTTTAGCCAAATGTTGAGGTTTGCGAAGGATTCTGGGTAACAGAACCTGGTCTGAGCCCCACAAGTCACCCCATCTTGGATTCCCCTAGGTCTCTAGTTTTCAAAAATGCACAGGTTTGGTAGGTTTCCCTAGGTGCCGGCTGAGCTAGAGGCCAAAATCTACAGGTAGGCACTTTGCAAAAAACACCTCTGTTTTCTTTCAAAAAATGTGATGTGTCCACGTTGTGTTTTGGGGCATTTCCTGTCACGGGCGCTAGGCCTACCCTCACAAGTGAGGTATCATTTTTATCGGGAGACTTGGGGGAACGCTGGGTGGAAGGAAATTTGTGGCTCCTCTCAGATTCCAGAACTTTCTGTCACCGAAATGTGAGGAAAACATGTTTTTTTAGCCAAATTTTGAGGTTTGCAAAGGATTCTGGGTAACAGAACTTGGTCAGAGCCCCACAAGTCACCCCATCTTGGATTCCCCTAGATCTCTAGTTTTCAAAAATGCACAGGTTTGGTAGGTTTCCCTAGGTGCCGGCTGAGCTAGAGGCCAAAATCTACAGGTAGGGACTTTGCAAAAAACACCTCTGTTTTCTTTAAAAAAATGTGATGTGTGCACGTTGTGTTTTGGGGCATTTCCTGTCACGGGCGCTAGGCCTACCCACACAAGTGAGGTATCATTTTTATCGGGAGACTTGGGGGAACGTTGGGTGGATGGAAATTTGTGGCTCCTCTCAGATTCCAGAACTTTCTGTCACCGAAATGTGAGGAAAACATATTTTTTTAGCCAAATTTTGAGGTTTGCAATGGATTCTGGGTAACAGAACCTGGTCAGAGCCCCACAAGTCACCCCATCTTGGATTCCCCTAGGTCTCTAGTTTTCAAAAATGTACAGGTTTGGTAGGTTTCCCTAGGTGCCGGCTGAGCTAGAGGCCAAAATCTACAGGTAGGCACTTTGCAAAAAACACCTCTGTTTTCTTTAAAAAAATGTGATGTGTCCACGTTGTGTTTTGGGGCATTTCCTGTCACGGGCGTTAGGCCTACCCACACAAGTGAGGTATCATTTTTATCGGGAGACTTGGGGGAACGCTGGGTGGAAGGAAATTTGTGGCTCCTCTCAGATTCCAGAACTTTCTGTCACCGAAATGTGAGGAAAACATGTTTTTTTAGCCAAATGTTGAGGTTTGCAATGGATTCTGGGTAACAGAATCTGGTCAGAGCCCCACAAGTCACCCCATCTTGGATTCCCCTAGGTCTCTAGTTTTCAAAAATGTACCGGTTTGGTAGGTTTCCCTAGGTGCCGGTTGAGCTAGAGGCCAAAATCTACAGGTAGGCACTTTGCAAAAAACACCTCTGTTTTCTTTCAAAAAATTTGATGTGTCCACGTTGTGTTTTGGGGCATTTCCTGTCACGGGCGTTAGGCCTACACACACAAGTGAGGTATAATTTTTATCGTGAGACTTAGGGGAACGCTGGGTGGAAGGAAATTTGTGGCTCCTCTCAGATTCCAGAACTTTATGTCACCGAAATGTGAGGAAAACATTTTTTTTAGCCAAATTTTGAGGTTTGCAAAGGATTCTGGGTAACAGAACCTGGTCAGAGCCCCACAAGTCACCCCATCTTGGATTCTCCTAGGTCTCTAGTTTTCAAACATGTACAGGTTTGGTAGGTTTTCCTAGGTGCCGGCTGAGCTAGAGGCCAAAATCTACAGGTAAGCACTTTGCAAAAAACACCTCTGTTTTCTTTCAAAAAATGTGATGTGTCCACGTTGTGTTTTGGGGCATTTCCTGTCACGGGCGCTAGGCCTACCCACACAAGTGAGGTATCATTTTTATCGGGAGACTTGGGGGAACGCTAGGTGGAAGGAAATTTGTGGCTCCTCTCAGATTCCAGAACTTTCTGTCACCGAAATGTGAGGAAAACATGTTTTTTTAGCCAAATTATGAGGTTTGCAATGGATTCTGAGTAACAGAACTTGGTCAGAGCCCCACAAGTCACCCCATCTTGGATTCCCCTAGGTCTCTAGTTTTCAAAAAATGCACAGGTTTGGTAGGTTTCCCTAGGTGCCGGCTGAGCTAGAGGCCAAAATCTACAGGTAGGCACTTTGCAAAAAACACCTCTGTTTTCTTTCAAAAAATTTGATGTGTCCATGTTGTGTTTTGGGGCATTTCCTGTCACGGGCGCTAGGCCTACCCACACAAGTGAGGTATCATTTTTATCGGGAGACTTGGGGGAACGCTGGGTGGAAGGAAATTTGGGGCTCCTCTCAGATTCCAGAACTTTCTGTCACCGAAATGTGAGGAAAACATGTTTTTTTAGCCAAATTATGAGGTTTGCAATGGATTCTGGGTAACAGAACTTGGTCAGAGCCCCACAAGTCACCCCATCTTGGATTCCCCTAGGTCTCTAGTTTTCAAAAATGTACAGGTTTGGTAGGTTTCCCTAGGTGCCGGCTGAGCTAGAGGCCAAAATCTACAGGTAGGCACTTTGCAAAAAACACCTCTGTTTTCTTTCAAAAAATGTGATGTGTCCACGTTGTGTTTTGGGGCATATCCTGTCACGGGCGTTAGGCCTACCCACACAAGTGAGGTATCATTTTTATCGGGAGACTTGGGGGAACGCTAGGTGGAAGGAAATTTGTGGCTCGTCTCAGATTCCAGATCTTTCTGTCACCGAAATGTGAGGAAAACATGTTTTTTTAGCCAAATTATGAGGTTTGCAATGGATTCTGAGTAACAGAACTTGGTCAGAGCCCCAAAAGTCACCTCATCTTGGATTCCCCTAGGTCTCTAGTTTTCAAAAATGCACAGGTTTGGTAGGTTTCCCTAGGTGCCGGCTGAGCTAGAGGCCAAAATCTACAGGTAGGCACTTTGCAAAAAACACCTCTGTTTTCTTTCAAAAAATGTGATGTGTCCACGTTGTGTTTTGGGGCAATTCCTGTCACGGGCGCTAGGCCTACCCACACAAGTGAGGTATCATTTTTATCGGGAGACTTGGGGGAACGCTGGGTGGAAGGAAATTTGTGGCTCCTCTCAGATTCCAGATCTTTCTGTCACCGAAATGTGAGGAAAACATGTTTTTTTTAGCCAAATTTTGAGGTTTGCAGTGGATTCTGGGTAACAGAACTTGGTCAGAGCCCCACAAGTCATCCCATCTTGGATTCCCCTAGGTCTCTAGTTTTCAAAAATGCACAGGTTTGGTAGGTTTCGCTAGGTGCCGGCTGAGCTAGAGGCCAAAATCTACAGGTAGGCACTTTGCAAAAAACACCTCTGTTTTCTTTAAAAAAATGTGATGAGTCCACGTTGTGTTTTGGGGCATTTCCTGTCACGGGCGCTAGGCCTACCCACACAAGTGAGGTATCATTTTTATCGGGAGACTTGGGGGAACGCTGGGTGGGAGGAAATTTGTGGCTCCTCTCAGATTCCAGAACTTTCTGTCACCGAAATGTGAGGAAAACATGTTTTTTTAGCCAAATTATGAGGTTTGCAGTGGATTCTGGGTAACAGAACTTGGTCAGAGCCCCACAAGTCACCCCATCTTGGATTCCCCTAGGTCTCTAGTTTTCAAAAATGCACAGGTTTGGTAGTTTCGCTAGGTGCCGGCTGAGCTAGAGGCCAAAATCTACAGGTAGGCACTTTGCAAAAAACACCTCTGTTTTCTTTAAAAAAATGTGATGTGTCCACGTTGTGTTTTGGGGCATTTCCTGTCACGGGCGCTAGGCCTACCCACACAAGTGAGGTATCATTTTTATCGGGAGACTTGGGGGAACGCTGGGTGGAAGGAAATTTGTGGCTCCTCTCAGATTCCAGAACTTTCTGTCACCGAAATGTGAGGAAAACATGTTTTTTTAGCCAAATTTTGATGTTTGCAATGGATTCTGGGTAACAGAACCTGGTCAGAGCCCCACAAGTCACCCCATCTTGGATTCCCCTAGGTCTCTAGTTTTCAAAAATGCACAGGTTTGGTAGGTTTCCCTAGGTGCCGGCTGAGTTAGAGGCCAAAATCTACAGGTAGGCACTTTGCAAAAAACACCTCTGTTTTCTTTCAAAAAATGTGATGTGTCCACGTTGTGTTTTGGGGCATTTCCTGTCACGGGCGCTAGGCCTACCCACACAAGTGAGGTATCATTTTTATCGGGAGACTTGGGGGAACGCTGGGTGGAAGGAAATTTGTGGCTCCTCTCAGATTCCAGAACATTCTGTCACCGAAATGTGAGGAAAACATGTTTTGTTAGCCAAATTTTGAGGTTTGCAATGGATTCTGGGTAACAGAACCTGGTCAGAGCCCCACAAGTCACCCCATCTTGGATTCCCCTAGGTCTCTAGTTTTCAAAAATGTACAGGTTTGGTAGGTTTCCCTAGGTGCTGGCTGAGTTAGAGGCCTAAATCTACAGGTAGGCACTTTGCAAAAAACACCTCTGTTTTCTTTCAAAAAATTTGATGTGTCCATGTTGTGTTTTGGGGCATTTCCTGTCACGGGCGCTAGGCCTACCCACACAAGTGAGGTATCATTTTTATCGGGAGACTTGGGGGAACGCTGGGTGGAAGGAAATTTGTGGCTCCTCTCAGATTCCAGAACTTTCTGTCACCGAAATGTGAGGAAAACATGTTTTTTTAGCCAAATGTTGAGGTTTGCGAAGGATTCTGGGTAACAGAACCTGGTCAGAGCCCCACAAGTCACCCCATCTTGGATTCCCCTAGGTCTCTAGTTTTCAAAAATGCACAGGTTTGGTAGGTTTCCCTAGGTGCCGGCTGAGCTAGAGGCCAAAATCTACAGGTAGGCACTTTGCAAAAAACACCTCTGTTTTCTTTCAAAAAATGTGATGTGTCCACGTTGTGTTTTGGGGCATTTCCTGTCACGGGCGCTAGGCCTACCCTCACAAGTGAGGTATCATTTTTATCGGGAGACTTGGGGGAACGCTGGGTGGAAGGAAATTTGTGGCTCCTCTCAGATTCCAGAACTTTCTGTCACCGAAATGTGAGGAAAACATGTTTTTTTAGCCAAATTTTGAGGTTTGCAAAGGATTCTGGGTAACAGAACTTGGTCAGAGCCCCACAAGTCACCCCATCTTGGATTCCCCTAGATTTCTAGTTTTCAAAAATGCACAGGTTTGGTAGGTTTCCCTAGGTGCCGGCTGAGCTAGAGGCCAAAATCTACAGGTAGGGACTTTGCAAAAAACACCTCTGTTTTCTTTAAAAAAATTTGATGTGTCCATGTTGTGTTTTGGGGCATTTCCTGTCACGGGCGCTAGGCCTACCCACACAAGTGAGGTATCATTTTTATCGGGAGACTTGGGGGAACGCTGGGTGGAAGGAAATTTGGGGCTCCTCTCAGATTCCAGAACTTTCTGTCACCGAAATGTGAGGAAAACATGTTTTTTTAGCCAAATTATGAGGTTTGCAATGGATTCTGGGTAACAGAACTTGGTCAGAGCCCCACAAGTCACCCCATCTTGGATTCCCCTAGGTCTCTAGTTTTCAAAAATGCACAGGTTTGGTAGGTTTCCCTAGGTGCCGGCTGAGCTAGAGGCCAAAATCTACAGGTAGGCACTTTGCAAAAAACACCTCTGTTTTCTTTCAAAAAATGTGATGTGTCCACGTTGTGTTTTGGGGCATTTCCTGTCACGGGCGCTAGGCCTACCCACACAAGTGAGGTATCATTTTTATCGGGAGACTTGGGGGAACGTTGGGTGGATGGAAATTTGTGGCTCCTCTCAGGTTCCAGAACTTTCTGTCACCGAAATGTGAGGAAAACATGTTTTTTTAGCCAAATTTTGAGGTTTGCAATGGATTCTGGGTAACAGAAGCTGGTCAGAGCCCCACAAGTCACCCCATCTTGGATTCCCCTAGGTCTCTAGTTTTAAAAAATGTACAGGTTTGGTAGGTTTCCCTAGGTGCCGGCTGAGCTAGAGGCCAAAATCTACAGGTAGGCACTTTGCAAAAAACACCTCTGTTTTCTTTCAAAAAATGTGATGTGTCCACGTTGTGTTTTGGGGCATTTCCTGTCACGGGCGTTAGGCCTACCCACACAAGTGAGGTATCATTTTTATCGGGAGACTTGGGGGAACGCTGGGTGGAAGGAAATTTGTGGCTCCTCTCAGATTCCAGAACTTTCTGTCACCGAAATGTGAGGAAAACATGTTTTTTTAGCCAAATGTTGAGGTTTGCGAAGGATTCTGGGTAACAGAACCTGGTCTGAGCCCCACAAGTCACCCCATCTTGGATTCCCCTAGGTCTCTAGTTTTCAAAAATGCACAGGTTTGGTAGGTTTCCCTAGGTGCCGGCTGAGCTAGAGGCCAAAATCTACAGGTAGGCACTTTGCAAAAAACACCTCTGTTTTCTTTCAAAAAATGTGATGTGTCCACGTTGTGTTTTGGGGCATTTCCTGTCACGGGCGCTAGGCCTACCCTCACAAGTGAGGTATCATTTTTATCGGGAGACTTGGGGGAACGCTGGGTGGAAGGAAATTTGTGGCTCCTCTCAGATTCCAGAACTTTCTGTCACCGAAATGTGAGGAAAACATGTTTTTTTAGCCAAATTTTGAGGTTTGCAAAGGATTCTGGGTAACAGAACTTGGTCAGAGCCCCACAAGTCACCCCATCTTGGATTCCCCTAGATCTCTAGTTTTCAAAAATGCACAGGTTTGGTAGGTTTCCCTAGGTGCCGGCTGAGCTAGAGGCCAAAATCTACAGGTAGGGACTTTGCAAAAAACACCTCTGTTTTCTTTAAAAAAATGTGATGTGTGCACGTTGTGTTTTGGGGCATTTCCTGTCACGGGCGCTAGGCCTACCCACACAAGTGAGGTATCATTTTTATCGGGAGACTTGGGGGAACGTTGGGTGGATGGAAATTTGTGGCTCCTCTCAGATTCCAGAACTTTCTGTCACCGAAATGTGAGGAAAACATGTTTTTTTAGCCAAATTTTGAGGTTTGCAATGGATTCTGGGTAACAGAACCTGGTCAGAGCCCCACAAGTCACCCCATCTTGGATTCCCCTAGGTCTCTAGTTTTCAAAAATGTACAGGTTTGGTAGGTTTCCCTAGGTGCCGGCTGAGGTAGAGGCCAAAATCTACAGGTAGGCACTTTGCAAAAAACACCTCTGTTTTCTTTCAAAAAATGTGATGTGTCCACGTTGTGTTTTGGGGCATTTCCTGTCACGGGCGTTAGGCCTACCCACACAAGTGAGGTATCATTTTTATTGGGAGACTTGGGGGAACGCTGGGTGGAAGGAAATTTGTGGCTCCTCTCAGATTCCAGAACTTTCTGTCACCGAAATGTGAGGAAAACATGTTTTTTTAGCCAAATGTTGAGGTTTGCAATGGATTCTGGGTAACAGAATCTGGTCAGAGCCCCACAAGTCACCCCATCTTGGATTCCCCTAGGTCTCTAGTTTTCAAATATGTACCGGTTTGGTAGGTTTCCCTAGGTGCCGGTTGAGCTAGAGGCCAAAATCTACAGGTAGGCACTTTGCAAAAAACACCTCTGTTTTCTTTCAAAAAATTTGATGTGTCCACGTTGTGTTTTGGGGCATTTCCTGTCACGGGCGTTAGGCCTACACACACTAGTGAGGTATAATTTTTATCGTGAGACTTAGGGGAACGCTGGGTGGAAGGAAATTTGTGGCTCCTCTCAGATTCCAGAACTTTATGTCACCGAAATGTGAGGAAAACATTTTTTTTAGCCAAATTTTGAGGTTTGCAAAGGATTCTGGGTAACAGAACCTGGTCAGAGCCCCACAAGTCACCCCATCTTGGATTCTCCTAGGTCTCTAGTTTTCAAACATGTACAGGTTTGGTAGGTTTCCCTAGGTGCCGGCTGAGCTAGAGGCCAAAATCTACAGGTAAGCACTTTGCAAAAAACACCTCTGTTTTCTTTCAAAAAATGTGATGTGTCCACGTTGTGTTTTGGGGCATTTCCTGTCACGGGCGCTAGGCCTACCCACACAAGTGAGGTATCATTTTTATCGGGAGACTTGGGGGAACGCTAGGTGGAAGGAAATTTGTGGCTCCTCTCAGATTCCAGAACTTTCTGTCACCGAAATGTGAGGAAAACATGTTTTTTTAGCCAAATTATGAGGTTTGCAATGGATTCTGAGTAACAGAACTTGGTCAGAGCCCCACAAGTCACCCCATCTTGGATTCCCCTAGGTCTCTAGTTTTCAAAAATGCACAGGTTTGGTAGGTTTCCCTAGGTGCCGGCTGAGCTAGAGGCCAAAATCTACAGGTAGGCACTTTGCAAAAAACACCTCTGTTTTCTTTCAAAAAATTTGATGTGTCCATGTTGTGTTTTGGGGCATTTCCTGTCACGGGCGCTAGGCCTACCCACACAAGTGAGGTATCATTTTTATCGGGAGACTTGGGGGAACGCTGGGTGGAAGGAAATTTGGGGCTCCTCTCAGATTCCAGAACTTTCTGTCACCGAAATGTGAGGAAAACATGTTTTTTTAGCCAAATTATGAGGTTTGCAATGGATTCTGGGTAACAGAACTTGGTCAGAGCCCCACAAGTCACCCCATCTTGGATTCCCCTAGGTCTCTAGTTTTCAAAAATGCACAGGTTTGGTAGGTTTCCCTAGGTGCCGGCTGAGCTAGAGGCCAAAATCTACAGGTAGGCACTTTGCAAAAAACACCTCTGTTTTCTTTCAAAAAATGTGATGTGTCCACGTTGTGTTTTGGGGCATTTCCTGTCACGGGCGCTAGGCCTACCCACACAAGTGAGGTATCATTTTTATCGGGAGACTTGGGGGAACGTTGGGTGGATGGAAATTTGTGGCTCCTCTCAGGTTCCAGAACTTTCTGTCACCGAAATGTGAGGAAAACATGTTTTTTTAGCCAAATTTTGAGGTTTGCAATGGATTCTGGGTAACAGAAGCTGGTCAGAGCCCCACAAGTCACCCCATCTTGGATTCCCCTAGGTCTCTAGTTTTAAAAAATGTACAGGTTTGGTAGGTTTCCCTAGGTGCCGGCTGAGCTAGAGGCCAAAATCTACAGGTAGGCACTTTGCAAAAAACACCTCTGTTTTCTTTCAAAAAATGTGATGTGTCCACGTTGTGTTTTGGGGCATTTCCTGTCACGGGCGTTAGGCCTACCCACACAAGTGAGGTATCATTTTTATCGGGAGACTTGGGGGAACGCTGGGTGGAAGGAAATTTGTGGCTCCTCTCAGATTCCAGAACTTTCTGTCACCGAAATGTGAGGAAAACATGTTTTTTTAGCCAAATGTTGAGGTTTGCGAAGGATTCTGGGTAACAGAACCTGGTCTGAGCCCCACAAGTCACCCCATCTTGGATTCCCCTAGGTCTCTAGTTTTCAAAAATGCACAGGTTTGGTAGGTTTCCCTAGGTGCCGGCTGAGCTAGAGGCCAAAATCTACAGGTAGGCACTTTGCAAAAAACACCTCTGTTTTCTTTCAAAAAATGTGATGTGTCCATTTTGTGTTTTGGGGCATTTCCTGTCACGGGCGCTAGGCCTACCCTCACAAGTGAGGTATCATTTTTATCGGGAGACTTGGGGGAACGCTGGGTGGAAGGAAATTTGTGGCTCCTCTCAGATTCCAGAACTTTCTGTCACCGAAATGTGAGGAAAACATGTTTTTTTAGCCAAATTTTGAGGTTTGCAAAGGATTCTGGGTAACAGAACTTGGTCAGAGCCCCACAAGTCACCCCATCTTGGATTCCCCTAGATCTCTAGTTTTCAAAAATGCACAGGTTTGGTAGGTTTCCCTAGGTGCCGGCTGAGCTAGAGGCCAAAATCTACAGGTAGGGACTTTGCAAAAAACACCTCTGTTTTCTTTAAAAAAATGTGATGTGTGCACGTTGTGTTTTGGGGCATTTCCTGTCACGGGCGCTAGGCCTACCCACACAAGTGAGGTATCATTTTTATCGGGAGACTTGGGGGAACGTTGGGTGGATGGAAATTTGTGGCTCCTCTCAGATTCCAGAACTTTCTGTCACCGAAATGTGAGGAAAACATGTTTTTTTAGCCAAATTTTGAGGTTTGCAATGGATTCTGGGTAACAGAACCTGGTCAGAGCCCCACAAGTCACCCCATCTTGGATTCCCCTAGGTCTCTAGTTTTCAAAAATGTACAGGTTTGGTAGGTTTCCCTAGGTGCCGGCTGAGCTAGAGGCCAAAATCTACAGGTAGGCACTTTGCAAAAAACACCTCTGTTTTCTTTCAAAAAATGTGATGTGTCCACGTTGTGTTTTGGGGCATTTCCTGTCACGGGCGTTAGGCCTACCCACACAAGTGAGGTATCATTTTTATCGGGAGACTTGGGGGAACGCTGGGTGGAAGGAAATTTGTGGCTTCTCTCAGATTACAGAACTTTCTGTCACCGAAATGTGAGGAAAACATGTTTTTTTAGCCAAATTATGAGGTTTGCAATGGATTCTGGGTAACAGAACTTAGTCAGAGCCCCACAAGTCACCCCATCTTGGATTCCCCTAGGTCTCTAGTTTTCAAAAATGCACAGGTTTGGTAGGTTTCCCTAGGTGCCGGCTGAGCTAGAGGCCAAAATCTACAGGTAGGCACTTTGCAAAAAACACCTCTGTTTTCTTTCAAAAAATGTGATGTGTCCACGTTGTGTTTTGGGGCATTTCCTGTCACGGGCGCTAGGCCTACCCACACAAGTGAGGTATCATTTTTATCGGGAGACTTGGGGGAACGCTGGGTGGAAGGAAATTTGTGGCTCCTCTCAGATTCCAGAACTTTCTGTCACCGAAATGTGAGGAAAACATGTTTTTTTAGCCAAATGTTGAGGTTTGCAATGGATTCTGGGTAACAGAATCTGGTCAGAGCCCCACAAGTCACCCCATCTTGGATTCCCCTAGGTCTCTAGTTTTCAAAAATGTACCGGTTTGGTAGGTTTCCCTAGGTGCCGGTTGAGCTAGAGGCCAAAATCTACAGGTAGGCACTTTGCAAAAAACACCTCTGTTTTCTTTCAAAAAATTTGATGTGTCCACGTTGTGTTTTGGGGCATTTCCTGTCACGGGCGTTAGGCCTACACACACTAGTGAGGTATCATTTTTATCGTGAGACTTAGGGGAACGCTGGGTGGAAGGAAATTTGTGGCTCCTCTCAGATTCCAGAACTTTCTGTCACCGAAATGTGAGGAAAACATTTTTTTTAGCCAAATTTTGACGTTTGCAAAGGATTCTGGGTAACAGAACCTGGTCAGAGCCCCACAAGTCACCCCATCTTGGATTCTCCAGGTCTCTAGTTTTCAAAAATGCACAGGTTTGGTAGGTTTCCCTAGGTGCCGGCTGAGCTAGAGGCCAAAATCTACAGGTAGGCACTTTGCAAAAAACACCTCTGTTTTCTTTCAAAAAATGTGATGTGTCCACGTTGTGTTTTGGGGCAATTCCTGTCACGGGCGCTAGGCCTACCCACACAAGTGAGGTATCATTTTTATCGGGAGACTTGGGGGAACGCTGGGTGGGAGGAAATTTGTGGCTCCTCTCAGATTCCAGAACTTTCTGTCACCGAAATGTGAGGAAAACATGTTTTTTTAGCCAAATTATGAGGTTTGCAGTGGATTCTGGGTAACAGAACTTGGTCAGAGCCCCACAAGTCACCCCATCTTGGATTCCCCTAGGTCTCTAGTTTTCAAAAATGCACAGGTTTGGTAGGTTTCGCTAGGTGCCGGCTGAGCTAGAGGCCAAAATCTACAGGTAGGCACTTTGCAAAAAACACCTCTGTTTTCTTTAAAAAAATGTGATGTGTCCACTTTGTGTTTTGGGGCATTTCCTGTCACGGGCGCTAGGCCTACCCACACAAGTGAGGTATCATTTTTATCGGGAGACTTGGGGGAACGCTGGGTGGAAGGAAATTTGTGGCTCCTCTCAGATTCCAGAACTTTCTGTCACCGAAATGTGAGGAAAACATGTTTTTTTAGCCAAATTTTGATGTTTGCAATGGATTCTGGGTAACAGAACCTGGTCAGAGCCCCACAAGTCACCCCATCTTGGATTCCCCTAGGTCTCTAGTTTTCAAAAATGCACAGGTTTGGTAGGTTTCCCTAGGTGCCGGCTGAGCTAGAGGCCAAAATCTACAGGTAGGCACTTTGCAAAAAACACCTCTGTTTTCTTTCAAAAAATGTGATGTCTCCACGTTGTGTTTTGGGGCATTTCCTGTCACGGGCGCTAGGCCTACCCACACAAGTGAGGTATCATTTTTACCGGGAGACTTGGGGGAACGCTGAGTGGAAGGAAATTTGTGGCTCCTCTCAGATTCCAGAACATTCTGTCACCGAAATGTGAGGAAAACATGTTTTGTTAGCCAAATTTTGAGGTTTGCAATGGATTCTGGGTAACAGAACCTGGTCAGAGCCCCACAAGTCACCCCATCTTGGATTCCCCTAGGTCTCTAGTTTTCAAAAATGTACAGGTTTGGTAGGTTTCCCTAGGTGCTGGCTGAGTTAGAGGCCAAAATCTACAGGTAGGCACTTTGCAAAAAACACCTCTGTTTTCTTTCAAAAAATTTCATGTGTCCATGTTGTGTTTTGGGGCATTTCCTGTCACGGGCGCTAGGCCTATCCACACAAGTGAGGTATCATTTTTATCGGGAGACTTGGGGGAACGCTGGGTGGAAGGAAATTTGGGGCTCCTCTCAGATTCCAGAACTTTCTGTCACCGAAATGTGAGGAAAACATGTTTTTTTAGCCAAATTATGAGGTTTGCAATGGATTCTGGGTAACAGAACTTGGTCAGAGCCCCACAAGTCACCCCATCTTGGATTCCCCTAGGTCTCTAGTTTTCAAAAATGCACAGGTTTGGTAGGTTTCCCTAGGTGCCGGCTGAGCTAGAGGCCAAAATCTACAGGTAGGCACTTTGCAAAAAACACCTCTGTTTTCTTTCAAAAAATTTGATGTGTCCATGTTGTGTTTTGGGGCATTTCCTGTCACGGGCGCTAGGCCTACCCACACAAGTGAGGTATCATTTTTATCGGGAGACTTGGGGGAACGCTGGGTGGAAGGAAATTTGGGGCTCCTCTCAGATTCCAGAACTTTCTGTCACCGAAATGTGAGGAAAACATGTTTTTTTAGCCAAATTTTGAGGTTTGCAAAGGATTCTGGGTAACAGAACTTGGTCAGAGCCCCACAAGTCACCCCATCTTGGATTCCCCTAGATCTCTAGTTTTCAAAAATGCACAGGTTTGGTAGGTTTCCCTAGGTGCCGGCTGAGCTAGAGGCCAAAATCTACAGGTAGGGACTTTGCAAAAAACACCTCTGTTTTCTTTAAAAAAATGTGATGTGTGCACGTTGTGTTTTGGGGCATTTCCTGTCACGGGCGCTAGGCCTACCCACACAAGTGAGGTATCATTTTTATCGGGAGACTTGGGGGAACGTTGGGTGGATGGAAATTTGTGGCTCCTCTCAGATTCCAGAACTTTCTGTCACCGAAATGTGAGGAAAACATGTTTTTTTAGCCAAATTTTGAGGTTTGCAATGGATTCTGGGTAACAGAACCTGGTCAGAGCCCCACAAGTCACCCCATCTTGGATTCCCCTAGGTCTCTAGTTTTAAAAAATGTACAGGTTTGGTAGGTTTCCCTAGGTGCCGGCTGAGCTAGAGGCCAAAATCTACAGGTAGGCACTTTGCAAAAAACACCTCTGTTTTCTTTCAAAAAATGTGATGTGTCCACGTTGTGTTTTGGGGCATTTCCTGTCACGGGCGTTAGGCCTACCCACACAAGTGAGGTATCATTTTTATCGGGAGACTTGGGGGAACGCTGGGTGGAAGGAAATTTGTGGCTTCTCTCAGATTCCAGAACTTTCTGTCACCGAAATGTGAGGAAAACATGTTTTTTTAGCCAAATTATGAGGTTTGCAATGGATTCTGGGTAACAGAACTTAGTCAGAGCCCCACAAGTCACCCCATCTTGGATTCCCCTAGGTCTCTAGTTTTCAAAAATGCACAGGTTTGGTAGGTTTCCCTAGGTGCCGGCTGAGCTAGAGGCCAAAATCTACAGGTAGGCACTTTGCAAAAAACACCTCTGTTTTCTTTCAAAAAATGTGATGTGTCCACGTTGTGTTTTGGGGCATTTCCTGTCACGGGCGCTAGGCCTACCCACACAAGTGAGGTATCATTTTTATCGGGAGACTTGGGGGAACGCTGGGTGGAAGGAAATTTGTGGCTCCTCTCAGATTCCAGAACTTTCTGTCACCGAAATGTGAGGAAAACATGTTTTTTTAGCCAAATGTTGAGGTTTGCAATGGATTCTGGGTAACAGAATCTGGTCAGAGCCCCACAAGTCACCCCATCTTGGATTCCCCTAGGTCTCTAGTTTTCAAAAATGTACCGGTTTGGTAGGTTTCCCTAGGTGCCGGTTGAGCTAGAGGCCAAAATCTACAGGTAGGCACTTTGCAAAAAACACCTCTGTTTTCTTTCAAAAAATTTGATGTGTCCACGTTGTGTTTTGGGGCATTTCCTGTCACGGGCGTTAGGCCTACACACACTAGTGAGGTATCATTTTTATCGTGAGACTTAGGGGAACGCTGGGTGGAAGGAAATTTGTGGCTCCTCTCAGATTCCAGAACTTTCTGTCACCGAAATGTGAGGAAAACATTTTTTTTAGCCAAATTTTGAGGTTTGCAAAGGATTCTGGGTAACAGAACCTGGTCAGAGCCCCACAAGTCACCCCATCTTGGATTCTCCAGGTCTCTAGTTTTCAAAAATGCACAGGTTTGGTAGGTTTCCCTAGGTGCCGGCTGAGCTAGAGGCCAAAATCTACAGGTAGGCACTTTGCAAAAAACACCTCTGTTTTCTTTCAAAAAATGTGATGTGTCCACGTTGTGTTTTGGGGCAATTCCTGTCACGGGCGCTAGGCCTACCCACACAAGTGAGGTATCATTTTTATCGGGAGACTTGGGGGAACGCTGGGTGGGAGGAAATTTGTGGCTCCTCTCAGATTCCAGAACTTTCTGTCACCGAAATGTGAGGAAAACATGTTTTTTTAGCCAAATTATGAGGTTTGCAGTGGATTCTGGGTAACAGAACTTGGTCAGAGCCCCACAAGTCACCCCATCTTGGATTCCCCTAGGTCTCTAGTTTTCAAAAATGCACAGGTTTGGTAGGTTTCGCTAGGTGCCGGCTGAGCTAGAGGCCAAAATCTACAGGTAGGCACTTTGCAAAAAACACCTCTGTTTTCTTTAAAAAAATGTGATGTGTCCACGTTGTGTTTTGGGGCATTTCCTGTCACGGGCGCTAGGCCTACCCACACAAGTGAGGTATCATTTTTATCGGGAGACTTGGGGGAACGCTGGGTGGAAGGAAATTTGTGGCTCCTCTCAGATTCCAGAACTTTCTGTCACCGAAATGTGAGGAAAACATGTTTTTTTAGCCAAATTTTGATGTTTGCAATGGATTCTGGGTAACAGAACCTGGTCAGAGCCCCACAAGTCACCCCATCTTGGATTCCCCTAGGTCTCTAGTTTTCAAAAATGCACAGGTTTGGTAGGTTTCCCTAGGTGCCGGCTGAGCTAGAGGCCAAAATCTACAGGTAGGCACTTTGCAAAAAACACCTCTGTTTTCTTTAAAAAAATGTGATGTCTCCACGTTGTGTTTTGGGGCATTTCCTGTCACGGGCGCTAGGCCTACCCACACAAGTGAGGTATCATTTTTACCGGGAGACTTGGGGGAACGCTGAGTGGAAGGAAATTTGTGGCTCCTCTCAGATTCCAGAACATTCTGTCACCGAAATGTGAGGAAAACATGTTTTGTTAGCCAAATTTTGAGGTTTGCAATGGATTCTGGGTAACAGAACCTGGTCAGAGCCCCACAAGTCACCCCATCTTGGATTCCCCTAGGTCTCTAGTTTTCAAAAATGTACAGGTTTGGTAGGTTTCCCTAGGTGCTGGCTGAGTTAGAGGCCAAAATCTACAGGTAGGCACTTTGCAAAAAACACCTCTGTTTTCTTTCAAAAAATTTGATGTGTCCATGTTGTGTTTTGGGGCATTTCCTGTCACGGGCGCTAGGCCTACCCACACAAGTGAGATATCATTTTTATCGGGAGACTTGGGGGAACGCTGGGTGGAAGGAAATTTGGGGCTCCTCTCAGATTCCAGAACTTTCTGTCACCGAAATGTGAGGAAAACATGTTTTTTTAGCCAAATTATGAGGTTTGCAATGGATTCTGGGTAACAGAACTTGGTCAGAGCCCCACAAGTCACCCCATCTTGGATTCCCCTAGGTCTCTAGTTTTCAAAAATGCACAGGTTTGGTAGGTTTCCCTAGGTGCCGGCTGAGCTAGAGGCCAAAATCTACAGGTAGGCACTTTGCAAAAAACACCTCTGTTTTCTTTCAAAAAATGTGATGTGTCCACGTTGTGTTTTGGGGCATTTCCTGTCACGGGCGCTAGGCCTACCCACACAAGTGAGGTATCATTTTTATCGGGAGACTTGGGGGAACGTTGGGTGGATGGAAATTTGTGGCTCCTCTCAGGTTCCAGAACTTTCTGTCACCGAAATGTGAGGAAAACATGTTTTTTTAGCCAAATTTTGAGGTTTGCAATGGATTCTGGGTAACAGAAGCTGGTCAGAGCCCCACAAGTCACCCCATCTTGGATTCCCCTAGGTCTCTAGTTTTAAAAAATGTACAGGTTTGGTAGGTTTCCCTAGGTGCCGGCTGAGCTAGAGGCCAAAATCTACAGGTAGGCACTTTGCAAAAAACACCTCTGTTTTCTTTCAAAAAATGTGATGTGTCCACGTTGTGTTTTGGGGCATATCCTGTCACGGGCGTTAGGCCTACCCACACAAGTGAGGTATCATTTTTATCGGGAGACTTGGGGGAACGCTAGGTGGAAGGAAATTTGTGGCTCCTCTCAGATTCCAGAACTTTCTGTCACCGAAATGTGAGGAAAACATGTTTTTTTAGCCAAATTATGAGGTTTGCAATGGATTCTGAGTAACAGAACTTGGTCAGAGCCCCAAAAGTCACCTCATCTTGGATTCCCCTAGGTCTCTAGTTTTCAAAAATGCACAGGTTTGGTAGGTTTCCCTAGGTGCCGGCTGAGCTAGAGGCCAAAATCTACAGGTAGGCACTTTGCAAAAAACACCTCTGTTTTCTTTAAAAAAATGTGATGTGTCCACGTTGTGTTTTGGGGCAATTCCTGTCACGGGCGCTAGTCCTACCCACACAAGTGAGGTATCATTTTTATCGGGAGACTTGGGGGACCGCTGGGTGGGAGGAAATTTGTGGCTCCTCTCAGATTCCAGAACTTTCTGTCACCGAAATGTGAGGAAAACATGTTTTTTTAGCCAAATTATGAGGTTTGCAGTGGATTCTGGGTAACAGAACTTGGTCAGAGCCCCACAAGTCACCCCATCTTGGATTCCCCTAGGTCTCTAGTTTTCAAAAATGCACAGGTTTGGTAGGTTTCCCTAGGTGCCGGCTGAGCGAGAGGCCAAAATCTACAGGTAGGCACTTTGCAAAAAACACCTCTGTTTTCTTTCAAAAAATGTGATGTGTCCACGTTGTGTTTTGGGGCAATTCCTGTCACGGGCGCTAGGCCTACCCACACAAGTGAGGTATCATTTTTATCGGGAGACTTGGGGGAACGCTGGGTGGGAGGAAATTTGTGGCTCCTCTCAGATTCCAGAACTTTCTGTCACCGAAATGTGAGGAAAACATGTTTTTTTAGCCAAATGTTGAGGTTTGCAATGGATTCTGGGTAACAGAACCTGGTCAGAGCCCCACAAGTCACCCCATCTTGGATTCCCCTAGGTCTCTAGTTTTCAAAAATGCACTGGTTTGGTAGGTTTCCCTAGGTGCCGGCTGAGCTAGAGGCCAAAATCTACAGGTAGGCACTTTGCAAAAAACACCTCTGTTTTCTTTCAAAAAATGTGATGTGTCCACGTTGTGTTTTGGGGCATTTCCTGTCACGGGCGCTAGGCCTGCCCACACAACTGAGGTATCATTTTTATCGGGAGACTTGGGGGAACGCTGGGTGGAAGGAAATTTGTGGCTCCTCTCAGATTCCAGAACATTCTGTCACCGAAATGTGAGGAAAACATGTTTTGTTAGCCAAATTTTGAGGTTTGCAATGGATTCTGGGTAACAGAACCTGGTCAGAGCCCCACAAGTCACCCCATCTTGGATTCCCCTAGGTCTCTAGTTTTCAAAAATGTACAGGTTTGGTAGGTTTCCCTAGGTGCCGGCTGAGTTAGAGGCCAAAATCTACAGGTAGGCACTTTGCAAAAAACACCTCTGTTTTCTTTCAAAAAATTTGATGTGTCCATGTTGTGTTTTGGGGCATTTCCTGTCACGGGCGCTAGGCCTACCCACACAAGTGAGGTATCATTTTTATCGGGAGACTTGGGGGAACGCTGGGTGGAAGGAAATTTGTGGCTCCTCTCAGATTCCAGAACTTTCTGTCACCGAAATGTGAGGAAAACATGTTTTTTTAGCCAAATTATGAGGTTTGCAATGGATTCTGGGTAACAGAACTTGGTCAGAGCCCCACAAGTCACCCCATCTTGGATTCCCCTAGGTCTCTAGTTTTCAAAAATGCACAGGTTTGGTAGGTTTCCCTAGGTGCCGGCTGAGCTAGAGGCCAAAATCTACAGGTAGGCACTTTGCAAAAAACACCTCTGTTTTCTTTCAAAAAATGTGATGTGTCCACGTTGTGTTTTGGGGCATTTCCTGTCACGGGCGCTAGGCCTACCCACACAAGTGAGGTATCATTTTTATCGGGAGACTTGGGGGAACGTTGGGTGGATGGAAATTTGTGGCTCCTCTCAGGTTCCAGAACTTTCTGTCACCGAAATGTGAGGAAAACATGTTTTTTTAGCCAAATTTTGAGGTTTGCAATGGATTCTGGGTAACAGAAGCTGGTCAGAGCCCCACAAGTCACCCCATCTTGGATTCCCCTAGGTCTCTAGTTTTCAAAAATGTACAGGTTTGGTAGGTTTCCCTAGGTGCCGGCTGAGTTAGAGGCCCAAATCTACAGGTAGGCACTTTGCAAAAAACACCTCTGTTTTCTTTCAAAAAATGTGATGTGTCCATGTTGTGTTTTGGGGCATTTCCTGTCACGGGCGCTAGGCCTACCCACACAAGTGAGGTATCATTTTTATCGGGAGACTTGGGGGAACGCTGGGTGGAAGGAAATTTGGGGCTCCTCTCAGATTCCAGAACTTTCTGTCACCGAAATGTGAGGAAAACATGTTTTTTTAGCCAAATTATGAGGTTTGCAATGGATTCTGGGTAACAGAACTTGGTCAGAGCCCCACAAGTCACCCCATCTTGGATTCCCCTAGGTCTCTAGTTTTCAAAAATGCACAGGTTTGGTAGGTTTCCCTAGGTGCCGGCTGAGCTAGAGGCCAAAATCTACAGGTAGGCACTTTGCAAAAAACACCTCTGTTTTCTTTCAAAAAATGTGATGTGTCCACGTTGTGTTTTGGGGCATTTCCTGTCACGGGCGCTAGGCCTACCCACACAAGTGAGGTATCATTTTTATCGGGAGACTTGGGGGAACGTTGGGTGGATGGAAATTTGTGGCTCCTCTCAGGTTCCAGAACTTTCTGTCACCGAAATGTGAGGAAAACATGTTTTTTTAGCCAGATTTTGAGGTTTGCAATGGATTCTGGGTAACAGAAGCTAGTCAGAGCCCCTCAAGTCACCCCATCTTGGATTCCCCTAGGTCTCTAGTTTTAAAAAATGTACAGGTTTGGTAGGTTTCCCTAGGTGCCGGCTGAGCTAGAGGCCAAAATCTACAGGTAGGCACTTTGCAAAAAACACCTCTGTTTTCTTTAAAAAAATGTGATGTGTCCACGTTGTGTTTTGGGGCATATCCTGTCACGGGCGTTAGGCCTACCCACACAAGTGAGGTATCATTTTTATCGGGAGACTTGGGGGAACGCTACGTGGAAGGAAATTTGTGGCTCCTCTCAGATTCCAGATCTTTCTGTCACCGAAATGTGAGGAAAACATGTTTTTTTAGCAAAATTATGAGGTTTGCAATGGATTCTGAGTAACAGAACTTGGTCAGAGCACCAAAAGTCACCTCATCTTGGATTCCCCTAGGTCTCTAGTTTTCAAAAATTCACAGGTTTGGTAGGTTTCCCTAGGTGCCGGCTGAGCTAGAGGCCAAAATCTACAGGTAGGCACTTTGCAAAAAACACCTCTGTTTTCTTTCAAAAAATGTGATGTGTCCACGTTGTGTTTTGGGGCAATTCCTGTCACGGGCGCTAGGCCTACCCACACAAATGAGGTATCATTTTTATCGGGAGACTTGGGGGAACGCTGGGTGGAAGGAAATTTGTGGCTCCTCTCAGATTCCAGAACTTTCTGTCACCGAAATGTGAGGAAAACATGTTTTTTTTAGCCAAATTTTGAGGTTTGCAGTGGATTCTGGGTAACAGAACTTGGTCAGAGCCCCACAAGTCACCCCATCTTGGATTCCCCTAGGTCTCTAGTTTTCAAAAATGCACAGGTTTGGTAGTTTTCGCTAGGTGCCGGCTGAGCTAGAGGCCAAAATCTACAGGTAGGCACTTTGCAAAAAACACCTCTGTTTTCTTTAAAAAAATGTGATGTGTCCACGTTGTGTTTTGGGGCATTTCCTGTCACGGGCGCTAGGCCTACCCACACAAGTGAGGTATCATTTTTATCGGGAGACTTGGGGGAACGCTGGGTGGAAGGAAATTTGTGGCTCCTCTCAGATTCCAGAACTTTCTGTCACCGAAATGTGAGGAAAACATGTTTTTTTAGCCAAATTTTGATGTTTGCAATGGATTCTGGGTAACAGAACCTGGTCAGAGCCCCACAAGTCACCCCATCTTGGATTCCCCTACGTCTCTAGTTTTCAAAAATGCACAGGTTTGGTAGGTTTCCCTAGGTGCCGGCTGAGCTAGAGGCCAAAATCTGCAGGTAGGCACTTTGCAAAAAACACCTCTGTTTTCTTTCAAAAAATTTGATGTGTCCATGTTGTGTTTTGGGGCATTTCCTGTCACGGGCGCTAGGCCTACCCACACAAGTGAGGTATCATTTTTATCGGGAGACTTGGGGGAACGCTGGGTGGAAGGAAATTTGTGGCTCCTCTCAGATTCCAGAACTTTCTGTCACCGAAATGTGAGGAAAACATGTTTTTTTAGCCAAATTATGAGGTTTGCAATGGATTCTGGGTAACAGAACTTGGTCAGAGCCCCACAAGTCACCCCATCTTGGATTCCCCTAGGTCTCTAGTTTTCAAAAATGCACAGGTTTGGTAGGTTTCCCTAGGTGCCGGCTGAGCTAGAGGCCAAAATCTACAGGTAGGCACTTTGCAAAAAACACCTCTGATTTCTTTCAAAAAATGTGATGTGTCCACGTTGTGTTTTGGGGCATTTCCTGTCACGGGCGCTAGGCCTACCCACACAAGTGAGGTATCATTTTTATCGGGAGACTTGGGGGAACGTTGGGTGGATGGAAATTTGTGGCTCCTCTCAGGTTCCAGAACTTTCTGTCACCGATATGTGAGGAAAACATGTTTTTTTAGCCAAATTTTGAGGTTTGCAATGGATTCTGGGTAACAGAAGCTGGTCAGAGCCCCACAAGTCACCCCATCTTGGATTCCCCTAGGTCTCTAGTTTTCAAAAATGTACAGGTTTGGTAGGTTTCCCTAGGTGCCGGCTGAGTTAGAGGCCCAAATCTACAGGTAGGCACTTTGCAAAAAACACCTCTGTTTTCTTTCAAAAAATGTGATGTGTCCATGTTGTGTTTTGGGGCATTTCCTGTCACGGGCGCTAGGCCTACCCACACAAGTGAGGTATCATTTTTATCGGGAGACTTGGGGGAACGCTGGGTGGAAGGAAATTTGGGGCTCCTCTCAGATTCCAGAACTTTCTGTCACCGAAATGTGAGGAAAACATGTTTTTTTAGCCAAATTATGAGGTTTGCAATGGATTCTGGGTAACAGAACTTGGTCAGAGCCCCACAAGTCACCCCATCTTGGATTCCCCTAGGTCTCTAGTTTTCAAAAATGCACAGGTTTGGTAGGTTTCCCTAGGTGCCGGCTGAGCTAGAGGCCAAAATCTACAGGTAGGCACTTTGCAAAAAACACCTCTGTTTTCTTTCAAAAAATGTGATGTGTCCACGTTGTGTTTTGGGGCATTTCCTGTCACGGGCGCTAGGCCTACCCACACAAGTGAGGTATCATTTTTATCGGGAGACTTGGGGGAACGTTGGGTGGATGGAAATTTGTGGCTCCTCTCAGGTTCCAGAACTTTCTGTCACCGAAATGTGAGGAAAACATGTTTTTTTAGCCAAATTTTGAGGTTTGCAATGGATTCTGGGTAACAGAAGCTAGTCAGAGCCCCTCAAGTCACCCCATCTTGGATTCCCCTAGGTCTCTAGTTTTAAAAAATGTACAGGTTTGGTAGGTTTCCCTAGGTGCCGGCTGAGCTAGAGGCCAAAATCTACAGGTAGGCACTTTGCAAAAAACACCTCTGTTTTCTTTCAAAAAATGTGATGTGTCCACGTTGTGTTTTGGGGCATATCCTGTCACGGGCGTTAGGCCTACCCACACAAGTGAGGTATCATTTTTATCGGGAGACTTGGGGGAACGCTACGTGGAAGGAAATTTGTGGCTCCTCTCAGATTCCAGATCTTTCTGTCACCGAAATGTGAGGAAAACATGTTTTTTTAGCCAAATTATGAGGTTTGCAATGGATTCTGAGTAACAGAACTTGGTCAGAGCACCAAAAGTCACCTCATCTTGGATTCCCCTAGGTCTCTAGTTTTCAAAAATTCACAGGTTTGGTAGGTTTCCCTAGGTGCCGGCTGAGCTAGAGGCCAAAATCTACAGGTAGGCACTTTGCAAAAAACACCTCTGTTTTCTTTCAAAAAATGTGATGTGTCCACGTTGTGTTTTGGGGCAATTCCTGTCACGGGCGCTAGGCCTACCCACACAAATGAGGTATCATTTTTATCGGGAGACTTGGGGGAACGCTGGGTGGAAGGAAATTTGTGGCTCCTCTCAGATTCCAGAACTTTCTGTCACCGAAATGTGAGGAAAACATGTTTTTTTTAGCCAAATTTTGAGGTTTGCAGTGGATTCTGGGTAACAGAACTTGGTCAGAGCCCCACAAGTCACCCCATCTTGGATTCCCCTAGGTCTCTAGTTTTCAAAAATGCACAGGTTTGGTAGGTTTCGCTAGGTGCCGGCTGAGCTAGAGGCCAAAATCTACAGGTAGGCACTTTGCAAAAAACACCTCTGTTTTCTTTAAAAAAATGTGATGTGTCCACGTTGTGTTTTGGGGCATTTCCTGTCACGGGCGCTAGGCCTACCCACACAAGTGAGGTATCATTTTTATCGGGAGACTTGGGGGAACGCTGGGTGGAAGGAAATTTGTGGCTCCTCTCAGATTCCAGAACTTTCTGTCACCGAAATGTGAGGAAAACATGTTTTTTTAGCCAAATTTTGATGTTTGCAATGGATTCTGGGTAACAGAACCTGGTCAGAGCCCCACAAGTCACCCCATCTTGGATTCCCCTACGTCTCTAGTTTTAAAAAATGCACAGGTTTGGTAGGTTTCCCTAGGTGCCGGCTGAGCTAGAGGCCAAAATCTACAGGTAGGCCCTTTGCAAAAAACACCTCTGTTTTCTTTCAAAAAATGTGATGTGTCCACGTTGTGTTTTGGGGCATTTCCTGTCACGGGCGCTAGGCCTACCCACACAAGTGAGGTATCATTTTTATCGGGAGACTTGGGGGAACGCTGGGTGGAAGGAAATTTGTGGCTCCTCTCAGATTCCAGAACATTCTGTCACCGAAATGTGAGGAAAACATGTTTTGTTAGCCAAATTTTGAGGTTTGCAATGGATTCTGGGTAACAGAACCTGGTCAGAGCCCCACAAGTCACCCCATCTTGGATTCCCCTAGGTCTCTAGTTTTAAAAAATGTACAGGTTTGGTAGGTTTCCCTAGGTGCCGGCTGAGTTAGAGGCCAAAATCTACAGGTAGGCACTTTGCAAAAAACACCTCTGTTTTCTTTCAAAAAATTTGATGTGTCCATGTTGTGTTTTGGGGCATTTCCTGTCACGGGCGCTAGGCCTACCCACACAAGTGAGGTATCATTTTTATCGGGAGACTTGGGGGAACGCTGGGTGGAAGGAAATTTGGGGCTCCTCTCAGATTCCAGAACTTTCTGTCACCGAAATGTGAGAAAAACATGTTTTTTTAGCCAAATTATGAGGTTTGCAATGGATTCTGGGTAACAGAACTTGGTCAGAGCCCCACAAGTCACCCCATCTTGGATTCCCCTAGGTCTCTAGTTTTCAAAAATGCACAGGTTTTGTAGGTTTCCCTAGGTGCCGGCTGAGCTAGAGGCCAAAATCTACAGGTAGGCACTTTGCAAAAAACACCTCTGTTTTCTTTCAAAAAATGTGATGTGTCCACGTTGTGTTTTGGGGCATTTCCTGTCACGGGCGCTAGGCCTACCCACACAAGTGAGGTATCATTTTTATCGGGAGACTTGGGGGAACGTTGGGTGGATGGAAATTTGTGGCTCCTCTCAGGTTCCAGAACTTTCTGTCACCGAAATGTGAGGAAAACATGTTTTTTTAGCCAAATTTTGAGGTTTGCAATGGATTCTGGGTAACAGAAGCTGGTCAGAGCCCCACAAGTCACCCCATCTTGGATTCCCCTAGGTCTCTAGTTTTCAAAAATGTACAGGTTTGGTAGGTTTCCCTAGGTGCCGGCTGAGTTAGAGGCCCAAATCTACAGGTAGGCACTTTGCAAAAAACACCTCTGTTTTCTTTCAAAAAATTTGATGTGTCCATGTTGTGTTTTGGGGCATTTCCTGTCACGGGCGCTAGGCCTACCCACACAAGTGAGGTATCATTTTTATCGGGAGACTTGGTGGAACGCTGGGTGGAAGGAAATTTGGGGCTCCTCTCAGATTCCAGAACTTTCTGTCACCGAAATGTGAGGAAAACATGTTTTTTTAGCCAAATTATGAGGTTTGCAATGGATTCTGGGTAACAGAACTTGGTCAGAGCCCCACAAGTCACCCCATCTTGGATTCCCCTAGGTCTCTAGTTTTCAAAAATGCACAGGTTTGGTAGGTTTCCCCAGGTGCCGGCTGAGCTAGAGGCCAAAATCTACATGTAGGCACTTTGCAAAAAACACCTCTGTTTTCTTTCAAAAAATGTGATGTGTCCACGTTGTGTTTTGGGGCATTTCCTGTCACGGGCGCTAGGCCTACCCACACAAGTGAGGTATCATGTTTATCGGGAGACTTGGGGGAACGTTGGGTGGATGGAAATTTGTGGCTCCTCTCAGGTTCCAGAACTTTCTGTCACCGAAATGTGAGGAAAACATGTTTTTTTAGCCAAATTTTGAGGTTTGCAATGGATTCTGGGTAACAGAAGCTGGTCAGAGCCCCACAAGTCACCCCATCTTGGATTCCCCTAGGTCTCTAGTTTTGAAAAATGTACAGGTTTGGTAGGTTTCCCTAGGTGCCGGCTGAGCTAGAGGCCAAAATCTACAGGTAGGCACTTTGCAAAAAACACTTCTGTTTTCTTTCAAAAAATGTGATGTGTCCACGTTGTGTTTTGGGGCATATCCTGTCACGGGCGTTAGGCCTACCCACACAAGTGAGGTATCTTTTTTATCGGGAGACTTGGGGGAACGCTGGGTGGAAGGAAATTTGTGGCTCCTCTCAGATTCCAGAACTTTCTGTCACCGAAATGTGAGGAAAACATGTTTTTTTAGCCAAATGTTGAGGTTTGCAATGGATTCTGGGTAACAGAACCTGGTCAGAGCCCCACAAGTCACCCCATCTTGGATTCCCCTAGGTCTCTAGTTTTCAAAAATGTACCGGTTTGGTAGGTTTCCCTAGGTGCCGGCTGAGCTAGAGGCCAAAATCTACAGGTAGGCACCTTGCAAAAAACACCTCTGTTTTCTTTCAAAAAATTTGATGTGTCCACGTTGTGTTTTGGGGCATTTCCTGTCACGGGCGTTAGGCCTACACACACAAGTGAGGTATCATTTTTATCGTGAGACTTAGGGGAACGCTGGGTGGAAGGAAATTTGTGGCTCCTCTCAGATTCCAGAACTTTCTGTCACCGAAATGTGAGGAAAACATGTTTTTTTAGCCAAATGTTGAGGTTTGCAATGAATTCTGGGTAACAGAACCTGGTCAGAGCCCCACAAGTCACCCCATCTTGGATTCCCCTAGGTCTCTAGTTTTCAAAAATGCACAGGTTTGGTAGGTTTCCCTAGGTGACGGCTGAGCTAGAGGCCAAAATCTACAGGTAGGCACTTTGCAAAAAACACCTCTGTTTTCTTTCAAAAAATGTGATGTGTCCACGTTGTGTTTTGGGGCATTTCCTGTCACGGGCGCTAGGCCTACCCACACAAGTGAGGTATCATTTTTATCGGGAGACTTGGGGGAACGCTGGGTGGAAGGAAATTTGGGGCTCCTCTCAGATTCCAGAACTTTCTGTCACCGAAATGTGAGGAAAACATGTTTTTTTAGCCAAATTTTGATGTTTGCAATGAATTCTGGGTAACAGAACCTGGTCAGAGCCCCACAAGTCACCCCATCTTGGATTCCCCTAGGTCTCTAGTTTTCAAAAATGCACAGGTTTGGTAGGTTTCCCTAGGTGCCGGCTGAGCTAGAGGCCAAAATCTACAGGTAGGCACTTTGCAAAAAACACCTCTGTTTTCTTTCAAAAAATGTGATGTGTCCACGTTGTGTTTTGGGGCATTTCCTGTCACGGGCGCTAGGCCTACCCACACAAGTGAGGTATCATTTTTATCGGGAGACTTGGTGGAACGCTGGGTGGAAGGAAATTTGGGGCTCCTCTCAGATTCCAGAACTTTCTGTCACCGAAATGTGAGGAAAACATGTTTTTTTAGCCAAATTATGAGGTTTGCAATGGATTCTGGGTAACAGAACTTGGTCAGAGCCCCACAAGTCACCCCATCTTGGATTCCCCTAGGTCTCTAGTTTTCAAAAATGCACAGGTTTGGTAGGTTTCCCCAGGTGCCGGCTGAGCTAGAGGCCAAAATCTACATGTAGGCACTTTGCAAAAAACACCTCTGTTTTCTTTCAAAAAATGTGATGTGTCCACGTTGTGTTTTGGGGCATTTCCTGTCACGGGCGCTAGGCCTACCCACACAAGTGAGGTATCATGTTTATCGGGAGACTTGGGGGAACGTTGGGTGGATGGAAATTTGTGGCTCCTCTCAGGTTCCAGAACTTTCTGTCACCGAAATGTGAGGAAAACATGTTTTTTTAGCCAAATTTTGAGGTTTGCAATGGATTCTGGGTAACAGAAGCTGGTCAGAGCCCCACAAGTCACCCCATCTTGGATTCCCCTAGGTCTCTAGTTTTGAAAAATGTACAGGTTTGGTAGGTTTCCCTAGGTGCCGGCTGAGCTAGAGGCCAAAATCTACAGGTAGGCACTTTGCAAAAAACACTTCTGTTTTCTTTCAAAAAATGTGATGTGTCCACGTTGTGTTTTGGGGCATATCCTGTCACGGGCGTTAGGCCTACCCACACAAGTGAGGTATCTTTTTTATCGGGAGACTTGGGGGAACGCTGGGTGGAAGGAAATTTGTGGCTCCTCTCAGATTCCAGAACTTTCTGTCACCGAAATGTGAGGAAAACATGTTTTTTTAGCCAAATGTTGAGGTTTGCAATGGATTCTGGGTAACAGAACCTGGTCAGAGCCCCACAAGTCACCCCATCTTGGATTCCCCTAGGTCTCTAGTTTTCAAAAATGTACCGGTTTGGTAGGTTTCCCTAGGTGCCGGCTGAGCTAGAGGCCAAAATCTACAGGTAGGCACCTTGCAAAAAACACCTCTGTTTTCTTTCAAAAAATTTGATGTGTCCACGTTGTGTTTTGGGGCATTTCCTGTCACGGGCGTTAGGCCTACACACACAAGTGAGGTATCATTTTTATCGTGAGACTTAGGGGAACGCTGGGTGGAAGGAAATTTGTGGCTCCTCTCAGATTCCAGAACTTTCTGTCACCGAAATGTGAGGAAAACATGTTTTTTTAGCCAAATGTTGAGGTTTGCAATGGATTCTGGGTAACAGAACCTGGTCAGAGCCCCACAAGTCACCCCATCTTGGATTCCCCTAGGTCTCTAGTTTTCAAAAATGCACAGGTTTGGTAGGTTTCCCTAGGTGACGGCTGAGCTAGAGGCCAAAATCTACAGGTAGGCACTTTGCAAAAAACACCTCTGTTTTCTTTCAAAAAATGTGATGTGTCCACGTTGTGTTTTGGGGCATTTCCTGTCACGGGCGCTAGGCCTACCCACACAAGTGAGGTATCATTTTTATCGGGAGACTTGGGGGAACGCTGGGTGGAAGGAAATTTGGGGCTCCTCTCAGATTCCAGAACTTTCTGTCACCGAAATGTGAGGAAAACATGTTTTTTTAGCCAAATTTTGATGTTTGCAATGGATTCTGGGTAACAGAACCTGGTCAGAGCCCCACAAGTCACCCCATCTTGGATTCCCCTAGGTCTCTAGTTTTCAAAAATGCACAGGTTTGGTAGGTTTCCCTAGGTGCCGGCTGAGCTAGAGGCCAAAATCTACAGGTAGGCACTTTGCAAAAAACACCTCTGTTTTCTTTCAAAAAATGTGATGTGTCCACGTTGTGTTTTGGGGCATTTCCTGTCACGGGCGCTAGGCCTACCCACACAAGTGAGGTATCATTTTTATCGGGAGACTTGGGGGAACGCTGGGTGGAAGGAAATTTGTGGCTCCTCTCAGATTCCAGAACATTCTGTCACCGAAATGTGAGGAAAACATGTTTTGTTAGCCAAATTTTGAGGTTTGCAATGGATTCTGGGTAACAGAACCTGGTCAGAGCCCCACAAGTCACCCCATCTTGGATTCCCCTAGGTCTCTAGTTTTCAAAAATGTACAGGTTTGGTAGGTTTCCCTAGGTGCCGGCTGAGTTAGAGGCCAAAATCTACAGGTAGGCACTTTGCAAAAAACACCTCTGTTTTCTTTAAAAAAAATTGATGTGTCCATGTTGTGTTTTGGGGCATTTCCTGTCACGGGCGCTAGGCCTACCCACACAAGTGAGGTATCATTTTTATCGGGAGACTTGGGGGAACGCTGGGTGGAAGGAAATTTGGGGCTCCTCTCAGATTCCAGAACTTTCTGTCACCGAAATGTGAGGAAAACATGTTTTTTTAGCCAAATTATGAGGTTTGCAATGGATTCTGGGTAACAGAACTTGGTCAGAGCCCCACAAGTCACCCCATCTTGGATTCCCCTAGGTCTCTAGTTTTCAAAAATGCACAGGTTTGGTAGGTTTCCCTAGGTGCCGGCTGAGCTAGAGGCCAAAATCTACAGGTAGGCACTTTGCAAAAAACACCTCTGTTTTCTTTCAAAAAATGTGATGTGTCCACGTTGTGTTTTGGGGCATTTCCTGTCACGGGCGCTAGGCCTACCCACACAAGTGAGGTATCATTTTTATCGGGAGACTTGGGGGAACGTTGGGTGGATGGAAATTTGTGGCTCCTCTCAGGTTCCAGAACTTTCTGTCACCGAAATGTGAGGAAAACATGTTTTTTTAGCCACATTTTGAGGTTTGCAATGGATTCTGGGTAACAGAAGCTGGTCAGAGCCCCACAAGTCACCCCATCTTGGATTCCCCTAGGTCTCTAGTTTTCAAAAATGTACAGGTTTGGTAGGTTTCCCTAGGTGCCGGCTGAGTTAGAGGCCCAAATCTACAGGTAGGCACTTTGCAAAAAACACCTCTGTTTTCTTTCAAAAAATTTGATGTGTCCATGTTGTGTTTTGGGGCATTTCCTGTCACGGGCGCTAGGCCTACCCACACAAGTGAGGTATCATTTTTATCGGGAGACTTGGGGGAACGCTGGGTGGAAGGAAATTTGGGGCTCCTCTCAGATTCCAGAACTTTCTGTCACCGAAATGTGAGGAAAACATGTTTTTTTAGCCAAATTATGAGGTTTGCAATGGATTCTGGGTAACAGAACTTGGTCAGAGCCCCACAAGTCACCCCATCTTGGATTCCCCTAGGTCTCTAGTTTTAAAAAATGCACAGGTTTGGTAGGTTTCCCTAGGTGCCGGCTGAGCTAGAGGCCAAAATCTACAGGTAGGCACTTTGCAAAAAACACCTCTGTTTTCTTTCAAAAAATGTGATGTGTCCACGTTGTGTTTTGGGGCATTTCCTGTCACGGGCGCTAGGCCTACCCACACAAGTGAGGTATCATTTTTATCGGGAGACTTGGGGGAACGCTGGGTGGATGGAAATTTGTGGCTCCTCTCAGGTTCCAGAACTTTCTGTCACCGAAATGTGAGGAAAACATGTTTTTTTAGCCAAATTTTGAGGTTTGCAATGGATTCTGGGTAACAGAAGCTGGTCAGAGCCCCACAAGTCACCCCATCTTGGATTCCCCTAGGTCTCTAGTTTTAAAAAATGTACAGGTTTGGTAGGTTTCCCTAGGTGCCGGCTGAGTTAGAGGCCCAAATCTACAGGTAGGCACTTTGCATAAAACACCTCTGTTTTCTTTCAAAAAATGTGATGTGTCCACGTTGTGTTTTGGGGCATTTCCTGTCACGGGCGCTAGGCCTACCCACACAAGTGAGGTATCATTTTTATCGGGAGACTTGGGGGAACGTTGGGTGGATGGAAATTTGTGGCTCCTCTCAGGTTCCAGAACTTTCTGTCACCGAAATGTGAGGAAAACATGTTTTTTTAGCCAAATTTTGAGGTTTGCAATGGATTCTGGGTAATAGAAGCTGGTCAGAGCCCCACAAGTCACCCCATCTTGGATTCCCCTAGGTCTCTAGTTTTCAAAAATGTACAGGTTTGGTAGGTTTCCCTAGGTGCCGGCTGAGTTAGAGGCCCAAATCTACAGGTAGGCACTTTGCAAAAAACACCTCTGTTTTCTTTCAAAAAATTTGATGTGTCCACGTTGTGTTTTGGGGCATTTCCTGTCACGGGCACTAGGCCTACCCACACAAGTGAGGTATCATTTTTATCGGGAGACTTGGGGGAACGCTGGGTGGAAGGAAATTTGGGGCTCCTCTCAGATTCCAGAACTTTCTGTCACCGAAATGTGAGGAAAACATGTTTTTTTAGCCAAATTATGAGGTTTGCAATGGATTCTGGGTAACAGAACTTGGTCAGAGCCCCACAAGTCACCCCATCTTGGATTCCCCTAGGTCTCTAGTTTTCAAAAATGCACAGGTTTGGTAGGTTTCCCTAAGTGCCGGCTGAGCTAGAGGCCAAAATCTACAGGTAGGCACTTTGCAAAAAACACCTCTGTTTTCTTTCAAAAAATGTGATGTGTCCACGTTGTGTTTTGGGGCATTTCCTGTCACGGGCGCTAGGCCTACCCACACAAGTGAGGTATCATTTTTATCGGGAGACTTAGGGGAACGTTGGGTGGATGGAAATTTGTGGCTCCTCTCAGGTTCCAGAACTTTCTGTCACCGAAATGTGAGGAAAACATGTTTTTTTAGCCAAATTTTGAGGTTTGCAATGGATTCTGGGTAACAGAAGCTGGTCAGAGCCCCACAAGTCACCCCATCTTGGATTCCCCTAGGTCTCTAGTTTTAAAAAATGTACAGGTTTGGTAGGTTTCCCTAGGTGCCGGCTGAGCTAGAGGCCAAAATCTACAGGTAGGCACCTTGCAAAAAACACCTCTGTTTTCTTTCAAAAAATTTGATGTGTCCACGTTGTGTTTTGGGGCATTTCCTGTCACGGGCGTTAGGCCTACACACACAAGTGAGGTATCATTTTTATCGTGAGACTTAGGGGAACGCTGGGTGGAAGGAAATTTGTGGCTCCTCTCAGATTCCAGAACTTTCTGTCACCGAAATGTGAGGAAAACATGTTTTTTTAGCCAAATGTTGAGGTTTGCAATGGATTCTGGGTAACAGAACCTGGTCAGAGCCCCACAAGTCACCCCATCTTGGATTCCCCTAGGTCTCTAGTTTTCAAAAATGCACAGGTTTGGTAGGTTTCCCTAGGTGACGGCTGAGCTAGAGGCCAAAATCTACAGGTAGGCACTTTGCAAAAAACACCTCTGTTTTCTTTCAAAAAATGTGATGTGTCCACGTTGTGTTTTGGGGCATTTCCTGTCACGGGCACTAGGCCTACCCACACAAGTGAGGTATCATTTTTATCGGGAGACTTGGGGGAACGCTGGGTGGAAGGAAATTTGGGGCTCCTCTCAGATTCCAGAACTTTCTGTCACCGAAATGTGAGGAAAACATGTTTTTTTAGCCAAATTATGAGGTTTGCAATGGATTCTGGGTAACAGAACTTGGTCAGAGCCCCACAAGTCACCCCATCTTGGATTCCCCTAGGTCTCTAGTTTTCAAAAATGCACAGGTTTGGTAGGTTTCCCTAGGTGCCGGCTGAGCTAGAGGCCAAAATCTACAGGTAGGCACTTTGCAAAAAACACCTCTGTTTTCTTTCAAAAAATGTGATGTGTCCACGTTGTGTTTTGGGGCATTTCCTGTCACGGGCGCTAGGCCTACCCACACAAGTGAGGTATCATTTTTATCGGGAGACTTAGGGGAACGTTGGGTGGATGGAAATTTGTGGCTCCTCTCAGGTTCCAGAACTTTCTGTCACCGAAATGTGAGGAAAACATGTTTTTTTAGCCAAATTTTGAGGTTTGCAATGGATTCTGGGTAACAGAAGCTGGTCAGAGCCCCACAAGTCACCCCATCTTGGATTCCCCTAGGTCTCTAGTTTTAAAAAATGTACAGGTTTGGTAGGTTTCCCTAGGTGCCGGCTGAGCTAGAGGCCAAAATCTACAGGTAGGCACTTTGCAAAAAACACCTCTGTTTTCTTTCAAAAAATGTGATGTGTCCACGTTGTGTTTTGGGGCATATCCTGTCACGGGCGTTAGGCCTACCCACACAAGTGAGGTATCATTTTTATCGGGAGACTTGGGGGAACGCTGGGTGGAAGGAAATTTGTGGCTCCTCTCAGATTCCAGAACTTTCTGTCACCGAAATGTGAGGAAAACATGTTTTTTTAGCCAAATGTTGAGGTTTGCAATGGATTCTGGGTAACAGAACCTGGTCAGAGCCCCACAAGTCACCCCATCTTGGATTCCCCTAGGTCTCTAGTTTTCAAAAATGTACCGGTTTGGTAGGTTTCCCTAGGTGCCGGCTGAGCTAGAGGCCAAAATCTACAGGTAGGCACTTTGCAAAAAACACCTCTGTTTTCTTTCAAAAAATTTGATGTGTCCACGTTGTGTTTTGGGGCATTTCCTGTCACGGGCGTTAGGCCTACACACACAAGTGAGGTATCATTTTTATTGTGAGACTTAGGGGAACGCTGGGTGGAAGGAAATTTGTGGCTCCTCTCAGATTCCAGAACTTTCTGTCACCGAAATGTGAGGAAAACATGTTTTTTTAGCCAAATGTTGAGGTTTGCAATGGATTCTGGGTAACAGAACCTGATCAGAGCCCCACAAGTCACCCCATCTTGGATTCCCCTAGGTCTCTAGTTTTCAAAAATGCACAAGTGTGGTAGGTTTCCCTAGGTGCCGGCTGAGCTAGAGGCCAAAATCTACAGGTAGGCACTTTGCAAAAAACACCTCTGTTTTCTTTCAAAAAATGTGATGTGTCCACGTTGTGTTTTGGGGCATTTCCTGTCACGGGCGCTAGGCCTACCCACACAAGTGAGGTATCATTTTTATCGGGAGACTTGGGGGAACGTTGGGTGGATGGAAATTTGTGGCTCCTCTCAGATTCCAGAACTTTCTGTCACCGAAATGTGAGGAAAACATGTTTTTTTAGCCAAATTTTGAGGTTTGCAATGGATTCTGGGTAACAGAAGCTGGTCAGAGCCCCACAAGTCACCCCATCTTGGATTCCCGTAGGTCTCTAGTTTTAAAAAATGTACAGGTTTGGTAGGTTTCCCTAGGTGCCGGCTGAGTTAGAGGCCCAAATCTACAGGTAGGCACTTTGCATAAAACACCTCTGTTTTCTTTAAAAAAAATTGATGTGTCCATGTTGTGTTTTGGGGCATTTCCTGTCACGGGCGCTAGGCCTACCCACACAAGTGAGGTATCATTTTTATCGGGAGACTTGGGGGAACGCTGGGTGGAAGGAAATTTGGGGCTCCTCTCAGATTCCAGAACTTTCTGTCACCGAAATGTGAGGAAAACATGTTTTTTTAGCCAAATTATGAGGTTTGCAACGGATTCTGGGTAACAGAACTTGGTCAGAGCCCCACAAGTCACCCCATCTTGGATTCCCCTAGGTCTCTAGGTTTCAAAAATGCACAGGTTTGGTAGGTTTCCCTAGGTGCCGGCTGAGCTAGAGGCCAAAATCTACAGGTAGGCACTTTGCAAAAAACACCTCTGTTTTCTTTCAAAAAATGTGATGTGTCCACGTTGTGTTTTGGGGCATTTCCTGTCACGGGCGCTAGGCCTACCCACACAAGTGAGGTATCATTTTTATCGGGAGACTTGGGGGAACGTTGGGTGGATGGAAATTTGTGGCTCCTCTAAGGTTCCAGAACTTTCTGTCACCGAAATGTGAGGAAAACATGTTTTTTTAGCCAAATTTTGAGGTTTGCAATGGATTCTGGGTAACAGAAGCTGGTCAGAGCCCCACAAGTCACCCCATCTTGGATTCCCCTAGGTCTCTAGTTTTCAAAAATGTACAGGTTTGGTAGGTTTCCCTAGGTGCCGGCTGAGCTAGAGGCCAAAATCTACAGGTAGGCACTTTGCAAAAAACACCTCTGTTTTCTTTCAAAAAATGTGATGTGTCCACGTTGTGTTTTGGGGCATATCCTGTCACGGGCGTTAGGCCTACCCACACAAGTGAGGTATCATTTTTATCGGGAGACTTGGGGGAACGCTGGGTGGAAGGAAATTTGTGGCTCCTCTCAGATTCCAGAACTTTCTGTCACCGAAATGTGAGGAAAACATGTTTTTTTAGCCAAATTTTGAGGTTTGCAATGGATTCTGGGTAACAGAAGCTGGTCAGAGCCCCACAAGTCACCCCATCTTGGATTCCCCTAGGTCTCTAGTTTTAAAAAATGTACAGGTTTGGTAGGTTTCCCTAGGTGCCGGCTGAGTTAGAGGCCCAAATCTACAGGTAGGCACTTTGCATAAAACACCTCTGTTTTCTTTAAAAAAAATTGATGTGTCCATGTTGTGTTTTGGGGCATTTCCTGTCACGGGCGCTAGGCCTACCCACACAAGTGAGGTATCATTTTTATCGGGAGACTTGGGGGAACGCTGGGTGGAAGGAAATTTGGGGCTCCTCTCAGATTCCAGAACTTTCTGTCACCGAAATGTGAGGAAAACATGTTTTTTTAGCCAAATTATGAGGTTTGCAACGGATTCTGGGTAACAGAACTTGGTCAGAGCCCCACAAGTCACCCCATCTTGGATTCCCCTAGGTCTCTAGGTTTCAAAAATGCACAGGTTTGGTAGGTTTCCCTAGGTGCCGGCTGAGCTAGAGGCCAAAATCTACAGGTAGGCACTTTGCAAAAAACACCTCTGTTTTCTTTCAAAAAATGTGATGTGTCCACGTTGTGTTTTGGGGCATTTCCTGTCACGGGCGCTAGGCCTACCCACACAAGTGAGGTATCATTTTTATCGGGAGACTTGGGGGAACGTTGGGTGGATGGAAATTTGTGGCTCCTCTCAGGTTCCAGAACTTTCTGTCACCGAAATGTGAGGAAAACATGTTTTTTTAGCCAAATTTTGAGGTTTGCAATGGATTCTGGGTAACAGAAGCTGGTCAGAGCCCCACAAGTCACCCCATCTTGGATTCCCCTAGGTCTCTAGTTTTCAAAAATGTACAGGTTTGGTAGGTTTCCCTAGGTGCCGGCTGAGCTAGAGGCCAAAATCTACAGGTAGGCACTTTGCAAAAAACACCTCTGTTTTCTTTCAAAAAATGTGATGTGTCCACGTTGTGTTTTGGGGCATATCCTGTCACGGGCGTTAGGCCTACCCACACAAGTGAGGTATCATTTTTATCGGGAGACTTGGGGGAACGCTGGGTGGAAGGAAATTTGTGGCTCCTCTCAGATTCCAGAACTTTCTGTCACCGAAATGTGAGGAAAACATGTTTTTTTAGCCAAATTTTGATGTTTGCAATGGATTCTGGGTAACAGAACCTGGTCAGAGCCCCACAAGTCACCCCATCTTGGATTCCCCTAGGTCTCTAGTTTTAAAAAATGCACAGGTTTGGTAGGTTTCCCTAGGTGCCGGCTGAGGAGCTAGAGGCCAAAATCTACAGGTAGGCACTTTGCAAAAAACACCTCTGTTTTCTTTCAAAAAATGTGATGTGTCCACGTTGTGTTTTGGGGCATTTCCTGTCACGGGCGCTAGGCCTACCCACACAAGTGAGGTATCATTTTTATCGGGAGACTTGGGGGAACGCTGGGTGGAAGGAAATTTGGGGCTCCTCTCAGATTCCAGAACTTTCTGTCACCGAAATGTGAGGAAAACATGTTTTTTTAGCCAAATTATGAGGTTTGCAATGGATTCTGGGTAACAGAACTTGGTCAGAGCCCCACAAGTCACCCCATCTTGGATTCCCCTAGGTCTCTAGTTTTCAAAAATGCACAGGTTTGGTAGGTTTCCCTAGGTGCCGGCTGAGCTAGAGGCCAAAATCTACAGGTAGGCACTTTGCAAAAAACACCTCTGTTTTCTTTCAAAAAATGTGATGTGTCCACGTTGTGTTTTGGGGCATTTCCTGTCACGGGCGCTAGGCCTACCCACACAAGTGAGGTATCATTTTTATCGGGAGACTTGGGGGAACGTTGGGTGGATGGAAATCTGTGGCTCCTCTCAGGTTCCAGAACTTTCTGTCACCGAAATGTGAGGAAAACATGTTTTTTTAGCCAAATTTTGAGGTTTGCAATGGATTCTGGGTAACAGAAGCTGGTCAGAGCCCCACAAGTCACCCCATCTTGGATTCCCCTAGGTCTCTAGTTTTAAAAAATGTACAGGTTTGGTAGGTTTCCCTAGGTGCCGGCTGAGCTAGAGGCCAAAATCTACAGGTAGGCACTTTGCAAAAAACACCTCTGTTTTCTTTCAAAAAATGTGATGTGTCCACGTTGTGTTTTGGGGCATTTCCTGTCACGGGCGCTAGGCCTACCCACACAAGTGAGGTATCATTTTTATCGGGAGACTTGGGGGAACGCTGGGTGGAAGGAAATTTGTGGCTCCTCTCAGATTCCAGAACTTTCTGTCACCGAAATGTGAGGAAAACATGTTTTTTTAGCCAAATTTTGATGTTTGCAATGGATTCTGGGTAACAGAACCTGGTCAGAGCCCCACAAGTCACCCCATCTTGGATTCCCCTAGGTCTCTAGTTTTCAAAAATGCACAGGTTTGGTAGGTTTCCCTAGGTGCCGGCTGAGGAGCTAGAGGCCAAAATCTACAGGTAGGCACTTTGCAAAAAACACCTCTGTTTTCTTTCAAAAAATGTGATGTGTCCACGTTGTGTTTTGGGGCATTTCCTGTCACGGGCGCTAGGCCTACCCACACAAGTGAGGTATCATTTTTATCGGGAGACTTGGGGGAACGCTGGGTGGAAGGAAATTTGTGGCTCCTCTCAGATTCCAGAACTTTCTGTCACCGAAATGTGAGGAAAACATGTTTTTTTAGCCAAATGTTGAGGTTTGCAATGGATTCTGGGTAACAGAACCTGGTCAGAGCCCCAGAAGTCACCCCATCTTGGATTCCCCTAGGTCTCTAGTTTTCAAAAATGTACCGGTTTGGTAGGTTTCCCTAGGTGCCGGCTGAGCTAGAGGCCAAAATCTACAGGTAGGCACTTTGCAAAAAACACCTCTGTTTTCTTTCAAAAAATGTGATGTGTCCACGTTGTGTTTTGGGGCATTTCCTGTCACGGGCGCTAGGCCTACCCACACAAGTGAGGTATCATTTTTATCGGGAGACTTGGGGGAACGCTGGGTGGAAGGAAATTTGTGGCTCCTCTCAGATTCCAGAACTTTCTGTCACCGAAATGTGAGGAAAACATGTTTTTTTAGCCAAATTTTGATGTTTGCAATGGATTCTGGGTAACAGAACCTGGTCAGAGCCCCACAAGTCACCCCATCTTGGATTCCCCTAGGTCTATAGTTTTCAAAAATGCACAGGTTTGGTAGGTTTCCCTAGGTGCCGGCTGAGGAGCTAGAGGCCAAAATCTACAGGTAGGCACTTTGCAAAAAACACCTCTGTTTTCTTTCAAAAAATGTGATGTGTCCACGTTGTGTATTGGGGCATTTCCTGTCACGGGCGCTAGGCCTACCCACACAAGTGAGGTATCATTTTTATCGGGAGACTTGGGGGAACGCTGGGTGGAAGGACATTTGGGGCTCCTCTCAGATTCCAGAACTTTCTGTCACCGAAATGTGAGGAAAACATGTTTTTTTAGCCAAATTATGAGGTTTGCAATGGATTCTGGGTAACAGAACTTGGTCAGAGCCCCACAAGTCACCCCATCTTGGATTCCCCTAGGTCTCTAGTTTTCAAAAATGCACAGGTTTGGTAGGTTTCCCTAGGTGCCGGCTGAGCTAGAGGCCAAAATCTACAGGTAGGCACTTTGCAAAAAACACCTCTGTTTTCTTTCAAAAAATGTGATGTGTCCACGTTGTGTTTTGGGGCATTTCCTGTCACGGGCGCTAGGCCTACCCACACAAGTGAGGTATCATTTTTATCGGGAGACTTGGGGGAACGTTGGGTGGATGGAAATCTGTGGCTCCTCTCAGGTTCCAGAACTTTCTGTCACCGAAATGTGAGGAAAACATGTTTTTTTAGCCAAATTTTGAGGTTTGCAATGGATTCTGGGTAACAGAAGCTGGTCAGAGCCCCACAAGTCACCCCATCTTGGATTCCCCTAGGTCTCTAGTTTTAAAAAATGTACAGGTTTGGTAGGTTTCCCTAGGTGCCGGCTGAGCTAGAGGCCAAAATCTACAGGTAGGCACTTTGCAAAAAAACACCTCTGTTTTCTTTCAAAAAATGTGATGTGTCCACGTTGTGTTTTGGGGCATATCCTGTCACGGGCGTTAGGCCTACCCACACAAGTGAGGTATCATTTTTATCGGGAGACTTGGGGGAACGCTGGGTGGAAGGAAATTTGTGGCTCCTCTCAGATTCCAGAACTTTCTGTCACCGAAATGTGAGGAAATATGTTTTTTTAGCCAAATGTTGAGGTTTGCAATGGATTCTGGGTAACAGAACCTGATCAGAGCCCCACAAGTCACCCCATCTTGGATTCCCCTTGGTCTCTAGTTTTCAAAAATGTACCGGTTTGGTAGGTTTCCCTAGGTGCCGGCTGAGCTAGAGGCCAAAATCTACAGGTAGGCACTTTGCAAAAAACACCTCTGTTTTCTTTCAAAAAATTTGATGTGTCCACGTTGTGTTTTGGGGCATTTCCTGTCACGGGCGTTAGGCCTACACACGCAAGTGAGGTATCATTTTTATCGTGAGACTTAGGGGAACGCTGGGTGGAAGGAAATTTGTGGCTCCTCTCAGATTCCAGAACTTTCTGTCACCGAAATGTGAGGAAAACATGTTTTTTTAGCCAAATGTTGAGGTTTGCAATGGATTCTGGGTAACAGAACCTGGTCAGAGCCCCACAAGTCACCCCATCTTGGATTCCCCTAGGTCTCTAGTTTTCAAAAATGCACAGGTTTGGTAGGTTTCCCTAGGTGCCGGCTGAGCTAGAGGCCAAAATCTACAGGTAGGCACTTTGCAAAAAAACACCTCTGTTTTCTTTAAAAAAATGTGATGTGTCCACGTTGTGTTTTGGGGCATTTCCTGTCACGGGCGCTAGGCCTACCCACACAAGTGAGGTATCATTTTTATCGGGAGACTTGGGGGAACGCTGGGTGGAAGGAAATTTGTGGCTCCTCTCAGATTCCAGAACTTTCTGTCACCGAAATGTGAGGAAAACATGTTTTTTTAGCCAAATTTTGATGTTTGCAATGGATTCTGGGTAACAGAACCTGGTCAGAGCCCCACAAGTCACCCCATCTTGGATTCCCCTAGGTCTCTAGTTTTCAAAAATGCACAGGTTTGGTAGGTTTCCCTAGGTGCCGGCTGAGGAGCTAGAGGCCAAAATCTACAGGTAGGCACTTTGCAAAAAACACCTCTGTTTTCTTTCAAAAAATGTGATGTGTCCACGTTGTGTTTTGGGGCATTTCCTGTCACGGGCGCTAGGCCTACCCACACAAGTGAGGTATCATTTTTATCGGGAGACTTGGGGAACGCTGGGTGGAAGGAAATTTGTGGCTCCTCTCAGATTCCAGAACTTTCTTTCACCGAAATGTGAGGAAAACATGTTTTTTTAGCCAAATGTTGAGGTTTGCAATGGATTCTGGGTAACAGAACCTGGTCAGAGCCCCAGAAGTCACCCCATCTTGGATTCCCCTAGGTCTCTAGTTTTCAAAAATGTACCGGTTTGGTAGGTTTCCCTAGGTGCCGGCTGAGCTAGAGGCCAAAATCTACAGGTAGGCACTTTGCAAAAAACACCTCTGTTTTCTTTAAAAAAAATTGATGTGTCCACGTTGTGTTTTGGGGCATTTCCTGTCACGGGCGTTAGGCCTACACACGCAAGTGAGGTATCATTTTTATCGTGAGACTTAGGGGAACGCTGGGTGGAAGGAAATTTGTGGCTCCTCTCAGATTCCAGAACTTTCTGTCACCGAAATGTGAGGAAAACATGTTTTTTTAGCCAAATGTTGAGGTTTGCAATGGATTCTGGGTAACAGAACCTGGTCAGAGCCCCACAAGTCACCCCATCTTGGATTCCCCTAGGTCTCTAGTTTTCAAAAATGCACAGGTTTGGTAGGTTTCCCTAGGTGCCGGCTGAGCTAGAGGCCAAAATCTACAGGTAGGCACTTTGCAAAAAACACCTCTGTTTTCTTTAAAAAAATGTGATGTGTCCACGTTGTGTTTTGGGGCATTTCCTGTCACGGGCGCTAGGCCTACCCACACAAGTGAGGTATCATTTTTATCGGGAGACTTGGGGGAACGCTGGGTGGAAGGAAATTTGTGGCTCCTCTCAGATTCCAGAACTTTCTGTCACCGAAATGTGAGGAAAACATGTTTTTTTAGCCAAATTTTGATGTTTGCAATGGATTCTGGGTAACAGAACCTGGTCAGAGCCCCACAAGTCACCCCATCTTGGATTCCCCTAGGTCTCTAGTTTTCAAAAATGCACAGGTTTGGTAGGTTTCCCTAGGTGCCGGCTGAGGAGCTAGAGGCCAAAATCTACAGGTAGGCACTTTGCAAAAAACACCTCTGTTTTCTTTCAAAAAATGTGATGTGTCCACGTTGTGTTTTGGGGCATTTCCTGTCACGGGCGCTAGGCCTACCCACACAAGTGAGGTATCATTTTTATCGGGAGACTTGGGGGAACGCTGGGTGGAAGGAAATTTGTGGCTCCTCTCAGATTCCAGAACTTTTTGTCACCGAAATGTGAGGAAAACATGTTTTTTTAGCCAAATGTTGAGGTTTGCAATGGATTCTGGGTAACAGAACCTGGTCAGAGCCCCACAAGTCACCCCATCTTGGATTCCCCTAGGTCTCTAGTTTTCAAAAATGTACCGGTTTGGTAGGTTTCCCTAGGTGCCGGCTGAGCTAGAGGCCAAAATCTACAGGTAGGCACTTTGCAAAAAACACCTCTGTTTTCTTTCAAAAAATTTGATGTGTCCACGTTGTGTTTTGGGGCATTTCCTGTCACGGGGGTTAGGCCTTCACACGCAAGTGAGGTATAATTTTTATCGTGAGACTTAGGGGAACGCTGGGTGGAAGGAAATTTGTGGCTCCTCTCAGATTCCAGAACTTTCTGTCACCGAAATGTGAGGAAAACATGTTTTTTTAGCCAAATGTTGAGGTTTGCAATGGATTCTGGGTAACAGAACCTGGTCAGAGCCCCACAAGTCACCCCATCTTGGATTCCCCTAGGTCTCTAGTTTTCAAAAATGCACAGGTTTGGTAGGTTTCCCTAGGTGCCGGCTGAGCTAGAGGCCAAAATCTACAGGTAGGCACTTTGCAAAAAACACCTCTGTTTTCTTTAAAAAAATGTGATGTGTCCACGTTGTGTTTTGGGGCATTTCCTGTCACGGGCGCTAGGCCTACCCACACAAGTGAGGTATCATTTTTATCGGGAGACTTGGGGGAACGCTGGGTGGAAGGAAATTTGTGGCTCCTCTCAGATTCCAGAACTTTCTTTCACCGAAATGTGAGGAAAACATGTTTTTTTAGCCAAATTTGATGTTTGCAATGGATTCTGGGTAACAGAACCTGGCCAGAGCCCCACAAGTCACCCCATCTTGGATTCCCCTAGGTCTCTAGTTTTCAAAAATGCACAGGTTTGGTAGGTTTCCCTAGGTGCCGGCTGAGGAGCTAGAGGCCAAAATCTACAGGTAGGCACTTTGCAAAAAACACCTCTGTTTTCTTTCAAAAAATGTGATGTGTCCACGTTGTGTTTTGGGGCATTTCCTGTCACGGGCGCTAGGCCTACCCACACAAGTGAGGTATCATTTTTATCGGGAGACTTGGGGGAACGCTGGGTGGAAGGACATTTGGGGCTCCTCTCAGATTCCAGAACTTTCTGTCACCGAAATGTGAGGAAAACATGTTTTTTTAAGCCAAATTATGAGGTTTGCAATGGATTCTGGGTAACAGAACTTGGTCAGAGCCCCACAAGTCACCCCATCTTGGATTCCCCTAGGTCTCTAGTTTTCAAAAATGCACAGGTTTGGTAGGTTTCCCTAGGTGCCGGCTGAGCTAGAGGCCAAAATCTACAGGTAGGCACTTTGCAAAAAACACCTCTGTTTTCTTTAAAAAAATGTGATGTGTCCACGTTGTGTTTTGGGGCATTTCCTGTCACGGGTGCTAGGCCTACCCACACAAGTGAGGTATCATTTTTATCGGGAGACTTGGGGGAACGCTGGGTGGAAGGACATTTGTGGCTCCTCTCAGATTCCAGAACTTTCTGTCACCGAAATGTGAGGAAAACATGTTTTTTTAGCCAAATGTTGAGGTTTGCAATGGATTCTGGGTAACAGAACCTGGTCAGAGCCCCACAAGTCACCCCATCTTGGTTCCCCTAGGTCTCTAGTTTTAAAAAATGTACCGGTTTGGTAGGTTTCCCTAGGTGCCGGCTGAGCTAGAGGCCAAAATCTACAGGTAGGCACTTTGCAAAAAACACCTCTGTTTTCTTTCAAAAAATTTGATGTGTCCACGTTGTGTTTTGGGGCATTTCCTGTCACGGGCGTTAGGCCTACACACGCAAGTGAGGTATCATTTTTATCGTGAGACTTAGGGGAACGCTGGGTGGAAGGAAATTTGTGGCTCCTCTCAGATTCCAGAACTTTCTGTCACCGAAATGTGAGGAAAACATGTTTTTTTTAGCCAAATGTTGAGGTTTGCAATGGATTCTGGGTAACAGAACCTAGTCAGAGGCCCCACAAGTCACCCCATCTTGGATTCCCCTAGGTCTCTAGTTTTCAAAAATGCACAGGTTTGGTAGGTTTCCCTAGGTGCCGGCTGAGCTAGAGGCCAAAATCTACAGGTAGGCACTTTGCAAAAAACACCTCTGTTTTCTTTAAAAAAATGTGATGTGTCCACGTTGTGTTTTGGGGCATTTCCTGTCACGGGCGCTAGGCCTACCCACACAAGTGAGGTATCATTTTTATCGGGAGACTTGGGGGAACGCTGGGTGGAAGGACATTTGGGGCTCATCTCAGATTCCAGAACTTTCTGTCACCGAAATGTGAGGAAAACATGTTTTTTTAGCCAAATTATGAGGTTTGCAATGGATTCTGGGTAACAGAACTTGGTCAGAGCCCCACAAGTCACCCCATCTTGGATTCCCCTAGGTCTCTAGTTTTCAAAAATGCACAGGTTTGGTAGGTTTCCCTAGGTGCCGGCTGAGCTAGAGGCCAAAATCTACAGGTAGGCACTTTGCAAAAAACACCTCTGTTTTCTTTAAAAAAATGTGATGTGTCCACGTTGTGTTTTTGGGGCATTTCCTGTCACGGGCGCTAGGCCTACCCACACAAGTGAGGTATCATTTTTATCGGGAGACTTGGGGGAACGCTGGGTGGAAGGAAATTTGTGGCTCCTCTCAGATTCCAGAACTTTCTGTCACCGAAATGTGAGGAAAACATGTTTTTTTAGCCAAATTTTGATGTTTGCAATGGATTCTGGGTAACAGAACCTGGTCAGAGCCCCACAAGTCACCCCATCTTGGATTCCCCTAGGTCTCTAGTTTTCAAAAATGCACAGGTTTGGTAGGTTTCCCTAGGTGCCGGCTGAGGAGCTAGAGGCCAAAATCTACAGGTAGGCACTTTGCAAAAAAACACCTCTGTTTTCTTTCAAAAAATGTGATGTGTCCACGTTGTGTTTTGGGGCATTTCCTGTCACGGGCGCTAGGCCTACCCACACAAGTGAGGTATCATTTTTATCGGGAGACTTGGGGGAACGCTGGGTGGAAGGAAATTTGTGGCTCCTCTCAGATTCCAGAACTTTTTGTCACCGAAATGTGAGGAAAACATGTTTTTTTAGCCAAATGTTGAGGTTTGCAATGGATTCTGGGTAACAGAACCTGGTCAGAGCCCCACAAGTCACCCCATCTTGGATTCCCCTAGGTCTCTAGTTTGTCAAAAATGTACCGGTTTGGTAGGTTTCCCTAGGTGCCGGCTGAGCTAGAGGCCAAAATCTACAGGTAGGCACTTTGCAAAAAACACCTCTGTTTTCTTTAAAAAAAATTTGATGTGTCCACGTTGTGTTTTGGGGCATTTCCTGTCACGGGGGTTAGGCCTTCACACGCAAGTGAGGTATAATTTTTATCGTGAGACTTAGGGGAACGCTGGGTGGAAGGAAATTTGTGGCTCCTCTCAGATTCCAGAACTTTCTGTCACCGAAATGTGAGGAAAACATGTTTTTTTAGCCAAATGTTGAGGTTTGCAATGGATTCTGGGTAACAGAACCTGGTCAGAGCCCCACAAGTCACCCCATCTTGGATTCCCCTAGGTCTCTAGTTTTCAAAAATGCACAGGTTTGGTAGGTTTCCCGAGGTGCCGGCTGAGCTAGAGGCCAAAATCTACAGGTAGGCACTTTGGCAAAAAACACCTCTGTTTTCTTTAAAAAAATGTGATGTGTCCACGTTGTGTTTTGGGGCATTTCCTGTCACGGGCGCTAGGCCTACCCACACAAGTGAGGTATCATTTTTATCGGGAGACTTGGGGGAACGCTGGGTGGAAGGAAATTTGTGGCTCCTCTCAGATTCCAGAACTTTCTTTCACCGAAATGTGAGGAAAACATGTTTTTTTAGCCAAATTTTGATGTTTGCAATGGATTCTGGGTAACAGAACCTGGCCAGAGCCCCACAAGTCACCCCATCTTGGATTCCCCTAGGTCTCTAGTTTTCAAAAATGCACAGGTTTGGTAGGTTTCCCTAGGTGCCGGCTGAGGAGCTAGAGGCCAAAATCTACAGGTAGGCACTTTGCAAAAAAACACCTCTGTTTTCTTTCAAAAAATGTGATGTGTCCACGTTGTGTTTTGGGGCATTTCCTGTCACGGGCGCTAGGCCTACCCACACAAGTGAGGTATCATTTTTATCGGGAGACTTGGGGGAACGCTGGGTGGAAGGACATTTGGGGCTCCTCTCAGATTCCAGAACTTTCTGTCACCGAAATGTGAGGAAAACATGTTTTTTTAGCCAAATTATGAGGTTTGCAATGGATTCTGGGTAACAGAACTTGGTCAGAGCCCCACAAGTCACCCCATCTTGGATTCCCCTAGGTCTCTAGTTTTCAAAAATGCACAGGTTTGGTAGGTTTCCCTAGGTGCCGGCTGAGCTAGAGGCCAAAATCTACAGGTAGGCACTTTGCAAAAAACACCTCTGTTTTCTTTAAAAAAATGTGATGTGTCCACGTTGTGTTTTGGGGCATTTCCTGTCACGGGTGCTAGGCCTACCCACACAAGTGAGGTATCATTTTTATCGGGAGACTTGGGGGAACGCTGGGTGGAAGGACATTTGTGGCTCCTCTCAGATTCCAGAACTTTCTGTCACCGAAATGTGAGGAAAACATGTTTTTTTAGCCAAATGTTGAGGTTTGCAATGGATTCTGGGTAACAGAACCTGGTCAGAGCCCCACAAGTCACCCCATCTTGGATTCCCCTAGGTCTCTAGTTTTAAAAAATGTACCGGTTTGGTAGGTTTCCCTAGGTGCCGGCTGAGCTAGAGGCCAAAATCTACAGGTAGGCACTTTGCAAAAAACACCTCTGTTTTCTTTCAAAAAATTTGATGTGTCCACGTTGTGTTTTGGGGCATATCCTGTCATGGGCGTTAGGCCTACCCACACAAGTGAGGTATCAATTTTATCGGGAGACTTGGGGGAACGCTGGGGTGGAAGGAAATTTGTGGCTCCTCTCAGATTCCAGAACTTTCTGTCACCGAAATGTGAGGAAAACATGTTTTTTTAGCCAAATGTTGAGGTTTGCAATGGATTCTGGGTAACAGAACCTGGTCAGAGCCCCACAAGTCACCCCATCTTGGATTCCCCTAGGTCTCTAGTTTTCAAAAATGTACCGGTTTGGTAGGTTTCCCTAGGTGCCGGCTGAGCTAGAGGCCAAAATCTACAGGTAGGCACTTTGCAAAAAACACCTCTGTTTTCTTTCAAAAAATTTGATGTGTCCACGTTGTGTTTTGGGGCATTTCCTGTCACGGGCGTTAGGCCTACACACGCAAGTGAGGTATCATTTTTATCGTGAGACTTAGGGGAACGCTGGGTGGAAGGAAATTTGTGGCTCCTCTCAGATTCCAGAACTTTCTGTCACCGAAATGTGAGGAAAACATGTTTTTTTTAGCCAAATGTTGAGGTTTGCAATGGATTCTGGGTAACAGAACCTAGTCAGAGCCCCACAAGTCACCCCATCTTGGATTCCCCTAGGTCTCTAGTTTTCAAAAATGCACAGGTTTGGTAGGTTTCCCTAGGTGCCGGCTGAGCTAGAGGCCAAAATCTACAGGTAGGCACTTTGCAAAAAACACCTCTGTTTTCTTTAAAAAAATGTGATGTGTCCACGTTGTGTTTTGGGGCATTTCCTGTCACGGGCGCTAGGCCTACCCACACAAGTGAGGTATCATTTTTATCGGGAGACTTGGGGGAACGCTGGGTGGAAGGACATTTGGGGCTCATCTCAGATTCCAGAACTTTCTGTCACCGAAATGTGAGGAAAACATGTTTTTTTAGCCAAATTATGAGGTTTGCAATGGATTCTGGGTAACAGAACTTGGTCAGAGCCCCACAAATCACCCCATCTTGGATTCCCCTAGGTCTCTAGTTTTCAAAAATGCACAGGTTTGGTAGGTTTCCCTAGGTGCCGGCTGAGCTAGAGGCCAAAATCTACAGGTAGGCACTTTGCAAAAAACACCTCTGTTTTCTTTCAAAAAATGTGATGTGTCCACGTTGTGTTTTGGGGCATTTCCTGTCACGGGCGCTAGGCCTACCCACACAAGTGAGGTATCATTTTTATCGGGAGACTTGGGGGAACGTTGGGTGGATGGAAATTTGTGGCTCCTCTCAGGTTCCAGAACTTTCTGTCACCGAAATGTGAGGAAAACATGTTTTTTTAGCCAAATTTTGAGGTTTGCAATGGATTCTGGGTAACAGAAGCTGGTCAGAGCCCCACAAGTCACCCCATCTTGGATTCCCCTAGGTCTCTAGTTTTAAAAAATGTACAGGTTTGGTAGGTTTCCCTAGGTGCCGGCTGAGCTAGAGGCCAAAATCTACAGGTAGGCACTTTGCAAAAAACACCTCTGTTTTCTTTCAAAAAATGTGATGTGTCCACGTTGTGTTTTGGGGCATATCCTGTCACGGGCGTTAGGCCTACCCACACAAGTGAGGTATCATTTTTATCGGGAGACTTGGGGGAACGCTGGGTGGAAGGAAATTTGTGGCTCCTCTCAGATTCCAGAACTTTCTGTCACCGAAATGTGAGGAAAACATGTTTTTTTAGCCAAATGTTGAGGTTTGGAGTGGATTCTGGGTAACAGAACCTGGTCAGAGCCCCACAAGTCACCCCATCTTGGATTCCCCTAGGTCTCTAGTTTTCAAAAATGTACCGGTTTGGTAGGTTTCCCTAGGTGCCGGCTGAGCTAGAGGCCAAAATCTACAGGTAGGCACTTTGCAAAAAACACCTCTGTTTTCTTTCAAAAAATGTGATGTGTCCACGTTGTGTTTTGGGGCATATCCTGTCACGGGCGTTAGGCCTACCCACACAAGTGAGGTATCATTTTTATCGGGAGACTTGGGGGAATGCTGGGTGGAAGGAAATTTGTGGGTCCTCTCAGATTCCAGAACTTTCTGTCACCGAAATGTGAGGAAATATGTTTTTTTAGCCAAATGTTGAGGTTTGCAATGGATTCTGGGTAACAGAACCTGATCAGAGCCCCACAAGTCACCCCATCTTGGATTCCCCTTGGTCTCTAGTTTTCAAAAATGTACCGGTTTGGTAGGTTTCCCTAGGTGCCGGCTGAGCTAGAGGCCAAAATCTACAGGTAGGCACTTTGCAAAAAACACCTCTGTTTTCTTTCAAAAAATTTGATGTGTCCACGTTGTGTTTTGGGGCATTTCCTGTCACGGGCGTTAGGCCTACACACGCAAGTGAGGTATCATTTTTATCGTGAGACTTAGGGGAACGCTGGGTGGAAGGAAATTTGTGGCTCCTCTCAGATTCCAGAACTTTCTGTCACCGAAATGTGAGGAAAACATGTTTTTTTAGCCAAATGTTGAGGTTTGCAATGGATTCTGGGTAACAGAACCTGGTCAGAGCCCCACAAGTCACCCCATCTTGGATTCCCCTAGGTCTCTAGTTTTCAAAAATGCACAGGTTTGGTAGGTTTCCCTAGGTGCCGGCTGAGCTAGAGGCCAAAATCTACAGGTAGGCACTTTGCAAAAAACACCTCTGTTTTCTTTAAAAAAATGTGATGTGTCCACGTTGTGTTTTGGGGCATTTCCTGTCACGGGCGCTAGGCCTACCCACACAAGTGAGGTATCATTTTTATCGGGAGACTTGGGGGAACGCTGGGTGGAAGGAAATTTGTGGCTCCTCTCAGATTCCAGAACTTTCTGTCACCGAAATGTGAGGAAAACATGTTTTTTTAGCCAAATTTTGATGTTTGCAATGGATTCTGGGTAACAGAACCTGGTCAGAGCCCCACAAGTCACCCCATCTTGGATTCCCCTAGGTCTCTAGTTTTCAAAAATGCACAGGTTTGGTAGGTTTCCCTAGGTGCCGGCTGAGGAGCTAGAGGCCAAAATCTACAGGTAGGCACTTTGCAAAAAACACCTCTGTTTTCTTTCAAAAAATGTGATGTGTCCACGTTGTGTTTTGGGGCATTTCCTGTCACGGGCGCTAGGCCTACCCACACAAGTGAGGTATCATTTTTATCGGGAGACTTGGGGGAACGCTGGGTGGAAGGAAATTTGTGGCTCCTCTCAGATTCCAGAACTTTCTGTCACCGAAATGTGAGGAAAACATGTTTTTTTAGCCAAATGTTGAGGTTTGCAATGGATTCTGGGTAACAGAACCTGGTCAGAGCCCCACAAGTCACCCCATCTTGGATTCCCCTAGGTCTCTAGTTTTCAAAAATGTACCGGTTTGGTAGGTTTCCCTAGGTGCCGGCTGAGCTAGAGGCCAAAATCTACAGGTAGGCACTTTGCAAAAAACACCTCTGTTTTCTTTAAAAAAATTTGATGTGTCCACGTTGTGTTTTGGGGCATTTCCTGTCACGGGCGTTAGGCCTACACACGCAAGTGAGGTATCATTTTTATCGTGAGACTTAGGGGAACGCTGGGTGGAAGGAAATTTGTGGCTCCTCTCAGATTCCAGAACTTTCTGTCACCGAAATGTGAGGAAAACATGTTTTTTTAGCCAAATGTTGAGGTTTGCAATGGATTCTGGGTAACAGAACCTGGTCAGAGCCCACAAGTCACCCCATCTTGGATTCCCCTAGGTCTCTAGTTTTCAAAAATGCACAGGTTTGGTAGGTTTCCCTAGGTGCCGGCTGAGCTAGAGGCCAAAATCTACAGGTAGGCACTTTGCAAAAAACACCTCTGTTTTCTTTAAAAAAATGTGATGTGTCCACGTTGTGTTTTGGGGCATTTCCTGTCACGGGCGCTAGGCCTACCCACACAAGTGAGGTATCATTTTTATCGGGAGACTTGGGGGAACGCTGGGTGGAAGGAAATTTGTGGCTCCTCTCAGATTCCAGAACTTTCTGTCACCGAAATGTGAGGAAAACATGTTTTTTTAGCCAAATTTTGATGTTTGCAATGGATTCTGGGTAACAGAACCTGGTCAGAGCCCCACAAGTCACCCCATCTTGGATTCCCCTAGGTCTCTAGTTTTCAAAAATGCACAGGTTTGGTAGGTTTCCCTAGGTGCCGGCTGAGGAGCTAGAGGCCAAAATCTACAGGTAGGCACTTTGCAAAAAACACCTCTGTTTTCTTTCAAAAAATGTGATGTGTCCACGTTGTGTTTTGGGGCATTTCCTGTCACGGGCGCTAGGCCTACCCACACAAGTGAGGTATCATTTTTATCGGGAGACTTGGGGGAACGCTGGGTGGAAGGAAATTTGTGGCTCCTCTCAGATTCCAGAACTTTTTGTCACCGAAATGTGAGGAAAACATGTTTTTTTAGCCAAATGTTGAGGTTTGCAATGGATTCTGGGTAACAGAACCTGGTCAGAGCCCCACAAGTCACCCCATCTTGGATTCCCCTAGGTCTCTAGTTTTCAAAAATGTACCGGTTTGGTAGGTTTCCCTAGGTGCCGGCTGAGCTAGAGGCCAAAATCTACAGGTAGGCACTTTGCAAAAAACACCTCTGTTTTCTTTCAAAAAATTTGATGTGTCCACGTTGTGTTTTGGGGCATTTCCTGTCACGGGGGTTAGGCCTTCACACGCAAGTGAGGTATAATTTTTATCGTGAGACTTAGGGGAACGCTGGGTGGAAGGAAATTTGTGGCTCCTCTCAGATTCCAGAACTTTCTGTCACCGAAATGTGAGGAAAACATGTTTTTTTAGCCAAATGTTGAGGTTTGCAATGGATTCTGGGTAACAGAACCTGGTCAGAGCCCCACAAGTCACCCCATCTTGGATTCCCCTAGGTCTCTAGTTTTCAAAAATGCACAGGTTTGGTAGGTTTCCCTAGGTGCCGGCTGAGCTAGAGGCCAAAATCTACAGGTAGGCACTTTGCAAAAAACACCTCTGTTTTCTTTAAAAAAATGTGATGTGTCCACGTTGTGTTTTGGGGCATTTCCTGTCACGGGCGCTAGGCCTACCCACACAAGTGAGGTATCATTTTTATCGGGAGACTTGGGGGAACGCTGGGTGGAAGGAAATTTGTGGCTCCTCTCAGATTCCAGAACTTTCTTTCACCGAAATGTGAGGAAAACATGTTTTTTTAGCCAAATTTTGATGTTTGCAATGGATTCTGGGTAACAGAACCTGGTCAGAGCCCCACAAGTCACCCCATCTTGGATTCCCCTAGGTCTCTAGTTTTCAAAAATGCACAGGTTTGGTAGGTTTCCCTAGGTGCCGGCTGAGGAGCTAGAGGCCAAAATCTACAGGTAGGCACTTTGCAAAAAACACCTCTGTTTTCTTTCAAAAAATGTGATGTGTCCACGTTGTGTTTTGGGGCATTTCCTGTCACGGGCGCTAGGCCTACTCACACAAGTGAGGTATCATTTTTATCGGGAGACTTGGGGGAACGCTGGGTGGAAGGACATTTGGGGCTCCTCTCAGATTCCAGAACTTTCTGTCACCGAAATGTGAGGAAAACATGTTTTTTTAGCCAAATTTTGATGTTTGCAATGGATTCTGGGTAACAGAACTTGGTCAGAGCCCCACAAGTCACCCCATCTTGGATTCCCCTAGGTCTCTAGTTTTCAAAAATGCACAGGTTTGGTAGGTTTCCCTAGGTGCCGGCTGAGCTAGAGGCCAAAATCTACAGGTAGGCACTTTGCAAAAAACACCTCTGTTTTCTTTAAAAAAATGTGATGTGTCCACGTTGTGTTTTGGGGCATTTCCTGTCACGGGCGCTAGGCCTACCCACACAAGTGAGGTATCATTTTTATCGGGAGACTTGGGGGAACGCTGGGTGGAAGGACATTTGTGGCTCCTCTCAGATTCCAGAACTTTCTGTCACCGAAATGTGAGGAAAACATGTTTTTTTAGCCAAATGTTGAGGTTTGCAATGGATTCTGGGTAACAGAACCTGGTCAGAGCCCCACAAGTCACCCCATCTTGGATTCCCCTAGGTCTCTAGTTTTAAAAAATGTACCGGTTTGGTAGGTTTCCCTAGGTGCCGGCTGAGCTAGAGGCCAAAATCTACAGGTAGGCACTTTGCAAAAAACACCTCTGTTTTCTTTAAAAAAATTTGATGTGTCCACGTTGTGTTTTGGGGCATATCCTGTCACGGGCGTTAGGCCTACCCACACAAGTGAGGTATCAATTTTATCGGGAGACTTGGGGGAACGCTGGGTGGAAGGAAATTTGTGGCTCCTCTCAGATTCCAGAACTTTCTGTCACCGAAATGTGAGGAAAACATGTTTTTTTAGCCAAATGTTGAGGTTTGCAATGGATTCTGGGTAACAGAACCTGGTCAGAGCCCCACAAGTCACCCCATCTTGGATTCCCCTAGGTCTCTAGTTTTCAAAAATGTACCGGTTTGGTAGGTTTCCCTAGGTGCCGGCTGAGCTAGAGGCCAAAATCTACAGGTAGGCACTTTGCAAAAAACACCTCTGTTTTCTTTCAAAAAATTTGATGTGTCCACGTTGTGTTTTGGGGCATTTCCTGTCACGGGCGTTAGGCCTACACACGCAAGTGAGGTATAATTTTTATCGTGAGACTTAGGGGAACGCTGGGTGGAAGGAAATTTGTGGCTCCTCTCAGATTCCAGAACTTTCTGTCACCGAAATGTGAGGAAAACATGTTTTTTTAGCCAAATGTTGAGGTTTGCAATGGATTCTGGGTAACAGAACCTAGTCAGAGCCCCACAAGTCACCCCATCTTGGATTCCCCTAGGTCTCTAGTTTTCAAAAATGCACAGGTTTGGTAGGTTTCCCTAGGTGCCGGCTGAGCTAGAGGCCAAAATCTACAGGTAGGCACTTTGCAAAAAACACCTCTGTTTTCTTTAAAAAAATGTGATGTGTCCACGTTGTGTTTTGGGGCATTTCCTGTCACGGGCGCTAGGCCTACCCACACAAGTGAGGTATCATTTTTATCGGGAGACTTGGGGGAACGCTGGGTGGAAGGACATTTGGGGCTCCTCTCAGATTCCAGAACTTTCTGTCACCGAAATGTGAGGAAAACATGTTTTTTTAGCCAAATTATGAGGTTTGCAATGGATTCTGGGTAACAGAACTTGGTCAGAGCCCCACAAGTCACCCCATCTTGGATTCCCCTAGGTCTCTAGTTTTCAAAAATGCACAGGTTTGGTAGGTTTCCCTAGGTGCCGGCTGAGCTAGAGGCCAAAATCTACAGGTAGGCACTTTGCAAAAAAACACCTCTGTTTTCTTTCAAAAAATGTGATGTGTCCACGTTGTGTTTTTGGGGCATTTCCTGTCACGGGCGCTAGGCCTACCCACACAAGTGAGGTATCATTTTTATCGGGAGACTTGGGGGAACGTTGGGTGGATGGAAATTTGTGGCTCCTCTCAGGTTCCAGAACTTTCTGTCACCGAAATGTGAGGAAAACATGTTTTTTTAGCCAAATTTTGAGGTTTGCAATGGATTCTGGGTAACAGAAGCTGGTCAGAGCCCCACAAGTCACCCCATCTTGGATTCCCCTAGGTCTCTAGTTTTAAAAAATGTACAGGTTTGGTAGGTTTCCCTAGGTGCCGGCTGAGCTAGAGGCCAAAATCTACAGGTAGGCACTTTGCAAAAAACACCTCTGTTTTCTTTCAAAAAATGTGATGTGTCCACGTTGTGTTTTGGGGCATATCCTGTCACGGGCGTTAGGCCTACCCACACAAGTGAGGTATCATTTTTATCGGGAGACTTGGGGGAACGCTGGGTGGAAGGAAATTTGTGGCTCCTCTCAGATTCCAGAACTTTCTGTCACCGAAATGTGAGGAAAACATGTTTTTTTAGCCAAATGTTGTGGTTTGGAGTGGATTCTGGGTAACAGAACCTGGTCAGAGCCCCACAAGTCACCCCATCTTGGATTCCCCTAGGTCTCTAGTTTTCAAAAATGTACCGGTTTGGTAGGTTTCCCTAGGTGCCGGCTGAGCTAGAGGCCAAAATCTACAGGTAGGCACTTTGCAAAAAACACCTCTGTTTTCTTTCAAAAAATTTGATGTGTCCACGTTGTGTTTTGGGGCATTTCCTGTCACGGGCGTTAGGCCTACACACGCAAGTGAGGTATAATTTTTATCGTGAGACTTAGGGGAACGCTGGGTGGAAGGAAATTTGTGGCTCCTCTCAGATTCCAGAACTTTCTGTCACCGAAATGTGAGGAAAACATGTTTTTTTAGCCAAATGTTGAGGTTTGCAATGGATTCTGGGTAACAGAACCTGGTCAGAGCCCCACAAGTCACCCCATCTTGGATTCCCCTAGGTCTCTAGTTTTCAAAAATGCACAGGTTTGGTAGGTTTCCCTAGGTGCCGGCTGAGCTAGAGGACAAAATCTACAGGTAGGCACTTTGCAAAAAACACCTCTGTTTTCTTTAAAAAAATGTGATGTGTCCACGTTGTGTTTTGGGGCATTTCCTGTCACGGGCGCTAGGCCTACCCACACAAGTGAGGTATCATTTTTATCGGGAGACTTGGGGGAACGCTGGGTGGAAGGAAATTTGTGGCTCCTCTCAGATTCCAGAACTTTCTTTCACCGAAATGTGAGGAAAACAAGTTTTTTTAGCCAAATTTTGATGTTTGCAATGGATTCTGGGTAACAGAACCTGGTCAGAGCCCCACAAGTCACCCCATCTTGGATTCCCCTAGGTCTCTAGTTTTCAAAAATGCACAGGTTTGGTAGGTTTCCCTAGGTGCCGGCTGAGGAGCTAGAGGCCAAAATCTACAGGTAGGCACTTTGCAAAAAACACCTCTGTTTTCTTTCAAAAAATGTGATGTGTCCACGTTGTGTTTTGGGGCATTTCCTGTCACGGGCGTTAGGCCTACACACGCAAGTGAGGTATAATTTTTATCGTGAGACTTAGGGGAACGCTGGGTGGAAGGAAATTTGTGGCTCCTCTCAGATTCCAGAACTTTCTGTCACCGAAATGTGAGGAAAACATGTTTTTTTAGCCAAATGTTGAGGTTTGCAATGGATTCTGGGTAACAGAACCTGGTCAGAGCCCCACAAGTCACCCCATCTTGGATTCCCCTAGGTCTCTAGTTTTCAAAAATGCACAGGTTTGGTAGGTTTCCCTAGGTGCCGGCTGAGCTAGAGGCCAAAATCTACAGGTAGGCACTTTGCAAAAAACACCTCTGTTTTCTTTAAAAAAATGTGATGTGTCCACGTTGTGTTTTGGGGCATTTCCTGTCACGGGCGCTAGGCCTACCCACACAAGTGAGGTATCATTTTTATCGGGAGACTTGGGGGAACGCTGGGTGGATGGAAATTTGTGGCTCCTCTCAGATTCCAGAACTTTCTTTCACCGAAATGTGAGGAAAACATGTTTTTTTAGCCAAATTTTGATGTTTGCAATGGATTCTGGGTAACAGAACCTGGTCAGAGCCCCACAAGTCACCCCATCTTGGATTCCCCTAGGTCTCTAGTTTTCAAAAATGCACAGGTTTGGTAGGTTTCCCTAGGTGCCGGCTGAGGAGCTAGAGGCCAAAATCTACAGGTAGGCACTTTGCAAAAAAACACCTCTGTTTTCTTTCAAAAAATGTGATGTGTCCACGTTGTGTTTTGGGGCATTTCCTGTCACGGGCGCTAGGCCTACCCACACAAGTGAGGTATCATTTTTATCGGGAGACTTGGGGGGAACGCTGGGTGGAAGGACATTTGGGGCTCCTCTCAGATTCCAGAACTTTCTGTCACCGAAATGTGAGGAAAACATGTTTTTTTAGCCAAATTATGAGGTTTGCAATGGATTCTGGGTAACAGAACTTGGTCAGAGCCCCACAAGTCACCCCATCTTGGATTCCCCTAGGTCTCTAGTTTTAAAAAATGCACAGGTTTGGTAGGTTTCCCTAGGTGCCGGCTGAGCTAGAGGCCAAAATCTACAGGTAGGCACTTTGCAAAAAACACCTCTGTTTTCTTTAAAAAAATGTGATGTGTCCACGTTGTGTTTTGGGGCATTTCCTGTCACGGGCGCTAGGCCTACCCACACAAGTGAGGTATCATTTTTATCGGGAGACTTGGGGGAACGCTGGGTGGAAGGAAATTTGTGGCTCCTCTCAGATTCCAGAACTTTCTGTCACCGAAATGTGAGGAAAACATGTTTTTTTAGCCAAATGTTGATGTTTGCAATGGATTCTGGGTAACAGAACCTGGTCAGAGCCCCACAAGTCACCCCATCTTGGATTCCCCTAGGTCTCTAGTTTTCAAAAATGCACAGGTTTGGTAGGTTTCCCTAGGTGCCGGCTGAGGAGCTAGAGGCCAAAATCTACAGGTAGGCACTTTGCAAAAAACACCTCTGTTTTCTTTCAAAAAATGTGATGTGTCCACGTTGTGTTTTGGGGCATTTCCTGTCACGGGCGCTAGGCCTACCCACACAAGTGAGGTATCATTTTTATCGGGAGACTTGGGGGAACGCTGGGTGGAAGGACATTTGGGGCTCCTCTCAGATTCCAGAACTTTCTGTCACCGAAATGTGAGGAAAACATGTTTTTTTAGCCAAATTATGAGGTTTGCAATGGATTCTGGGTAACAGAACTTGGTCAGAGCCTCACAAGTCACCCCATCTTGGATTCCCCTAGGTCTCTAGTTTTCAAAAATGCACAGGTTTGGTAGGTTTCCCTAGGTGCCGGCTGAGCTAGAGGCCAAAATCTACAGGTAGGCACTTTGCAAAAAACACCTCTGTTTTCTTTAAAAAAATGTGATGTGTCCACGTTGTGTTTTGGGGCATTTCCTGTCACGGGCGCTAGGCCTACCCACACAAGTGAGGTATCATTTTTATCGGGAGACTTGGGGGAACGTTGGGTGGATGGAAATTTGTGGCTCCTCTCAGGTTCCAGAACTTTCTGTCACCGAAATGTGAGGAAAACATGTTTTTTTAGCCAAATTTTGAGGTTTGCAATGGATTCTGGGTAACAGAAGCTGGTCGGAGCCCCACAAGTCACCCCATCTTGGATTCCCCTAGGTCTCTAGTTTTAAAAAATGTACAGGTTTGGTAGGTTTCCCTAGGTGCCGGCTGAGCTAGAGGCCAAAATCTACAGGTAGGCACTTTGCAAAAAACACCTCTGTTTTCTTTAAAAAAATGTGATGTGTCCACGTTGTGTTTTGGGGCATATCCTGTCACGGGCGTTAGGCCTACCCACACAAGTGAGGTATCATTTGTATCGGGAGACTTGGGGGAACGCTGGGTGGGAGGAAATTTGTGGCTCCTCTCAGATTCCAGAACTTTCTGTCACCGAAATGTGAGGAAAACATGTTTTTTTAGCCAAATGTTGAGGTTTGGAATGGATTCTGGGTAACAGAACCTGGTCAGAGCCCCACAAGTCACCCCATCTTGGATTCCCCTAGGTCTCTAGTTTTCAAAAATGTACCGGTTTGGTAGGTTTCCCTAGGTGCCGGCTGAGCTAGAGGCCAAAATCTACAGGTAGGCACTTTGCAAAAAACACCTCTGTTTTCTTTCAAAAAATTTGATGTGTCCACGTTGTGTTTTGGGGCATTTCCTGTCATGGGCGTTAGGCCTACACACGCAAGTGAGGTATAATTTTTATCGTGAGACTTAGGGGAACGCTGGGTGGAAGGAAATTTGTGGCTCCTCTCAGATTCCAGAACTTTCTGTCACCGAAATGTGAGGAAAACATGTTTTTTTAGCCAAATGTTGAGGTTTGCAATGGATTCTGGGTAACAGAACCTGGTCAGAGCCCCACAAGTCACCCCATCTTGGATTCCCCTAGGTCTCTAGTTTTCAAAAATGCACAGGTTTGGTAGGTTTCCCTAGGTGCCGGCTGAGCTAGAGGACAAAATCTACAGGTAGGCACTTTGCAAAAAACACCTCTGTTTTCTTTAAAAAAATGTGATGTGTCCACATTGTGTTTTGGGGCATTTCCTGTCACGGGCGCTAGGCCTACCCACACAAGTGAGGTATCATTTTTATCGGGAGACTTGGGGGAACGCTGGGTGGAAGGAAATTTGTGGCTCCTCTCAGATTCCAGAACTTTCTTTCACCGAAATGTGAGGAAAACATGTTTTTTTAGCCAAATTTTGATGTTTGCAATGGATTCTGGGTAACAGAACCTGGTCAGAGCCCCACAAGTCACCCCATCTTGGATTCCCCTAGGTCTCTAGTTTTCAAAAATGCACAGGTTTGGTAGGTTTCCCTAGGTGCCGGCTGAGGAGCTAGAGGCCAAAATCTACAGGTAGGCACTTTGCAAAAAACACCTCTGTTTTCTTTAAAAAAATGTGATGTGTCCACGTTGTGTTTTGGGGCATTTCCTGTCACGGGCGCTAGGCCTACCCACACAAGTGAGGTATCATTTTTATCGGGAGACTTGGGGGAACGCTGGGTGGAAGGACATTTGGGGCTCCTCTCAGATTCCAGAACTTTCTGTCACCGAAATGTGAGGAAAACATGTTTTTTTAGCCAAATTATGAGGTTTGCAATGGATTCTGGGTAACAGAACTTGGTCAGAGCCCCACAAGTCACCCCATCTTGGATTCCCCTAGGTCTCTAGTTTTCAAAAATGCACAGGTTTGGTAGGTTTCCCTAGGTGCCCGGCTGAGCTAGAGGCCAAAATCTACAGGTAGGCACTTTGCAAAAAACACCTCTGTTTTCTTTCAAAAAATGTGATGTGTCCACGTTGTGTTTTGGGGCATTTCCTGTCACGGGCGCTAGGCCTACCCACACAAGTGAGGAATCATTTTTATCGGGAGACTTGGGGGAACGCTGGGTGGAAGGACATTTGTGGCTCCTCTCAGATTCCAGAACTTTCTGTCACCGAAATGTGAGGAAAACATGTTTTTTTTAGCCAAATGTTGAGGTTTGCAATGGATTCTGGGTAACAGAACCTGGTCAGAGCCCCACAAGTCACCCCATCTTAGATTCCCCTAGGTCTCTAGTTTTAAAAAATGTACCGGTTTGGTAGGTTTCCCTAGGTGCCGGCTGAGCTAGAGGCCAAAATCTACAGGTAGGCACTTTGCAAAAAACACCTCTGTTTTCTTTCAAAAAATTTGATGTGTCCACGTTGTGTTTTGGGGCATTTCCTGTCACGGGCGTTAGGCCTACACACACAAGTGAGGTATCATTTTTATCGTGAGACTTAGGGGAACGCTGGGTGGAAGGAAATTTGTGGCTCCTCTCAGATTCCAGAACTTTCTGTCACCGAAATGTGAGGAAAACATGTTTGTTTAGCCAAATGTTGAGGTTTGCAATGGATTCTGGGTAACAGAACCTGGTCAGAGCCCCACAAGTCACCCCATCTTGGATTCCCCTAGGTCTCTAGTTTTCAAAAATGCACAGGTTTGGTAGGTTTCCCTAGGTGCCCGGCTGAGCTAGAGGCCAAAATCTACAGGTAGGCACTTTGCAAAAAACACCTCTGTTTTCTTTAAAAAAATGTGATGTGTCCACGTTGTGTTTTGGGGCATTTCCTGTCACGGGCGCTAGGCCTACCCACACAAGTGAGGTAGCATTTTTATCGGGAGACTTGGGGGAACGTTGGGTGGATGGAAATTTGTGGCTCCTCTCAGGTTCCAGAACTTTCTGTCACCGAAATGTGAGGAAAACTTGTTTTTTTAGCCAAATTTTGAGGTTTGCAATGGATTCTGGGTAACAGAAGCTGGTCAGAGCCCCACAAGTCACCCCATCTTGGATTCCCCTAGGTCTCTAGTTTTAAAAAATGTACAGGTTTGGTAGGTTTCCCTAGGTGCCGGCTGAGCTAGAGGCCAAAATCTACAGGTAGGCACTTTGCAAAAAACACCTCTGTTTTCTTTCAAAAAATGTGATGTGTCCACGTTGTGTTTTGGGGCATATCCTGTCACGGGCGTTAGGCCTACCCACACAAGTGAGGTATCATTTTTATCGGGAGACTTGGGGGAACGCTGGGTGGAAGGAAATTTGTGGCTCCTCTCAGATTCCAGAACTTTCTGTCACCGAAATGTGAGGAAAACATGTTTTTTTAGCCAAATGTTGAGGTTTGCAATGGATTCTGGGTAACAGAACCTGGTCAGAGCCCCACAAGTCACCCCATCTTGGATTCCCCTAGGTCTCTAGTTTTCAAAAATGTACCGGTTTGGTAGGTTTCAGTAGGTGCCGGCTGAGCTAGAGGCCAAAATCTACAGGTAGGCACTTTGCAAAAAACACCTCTGTTTTCTTTCAAAAAATTTGATGTGTCCACGTTGTGTTTTGGGGCATTTCCTGTCACGGGCGTTAGGCCTACACACGCAAGTGAGGTATCATTTTTATCGTGAGACTTAGGGGAACGCTGGGTGGAAGGAAATTTGTGGCTCCTCTCAGATTCCAGAACTTTCTGTCACCGAAATGTGAGGAAAACATGTTTTTTTTAGCCAAATGTTGAGGTTTGCAATGGATTCGGGGTAACAGAACCTGGTCAGAGCCCCACAAGTCACCCCATCTTGGATTCCCCTAGGTCTCTAGTTTTCAAAAATGCACAGGTTTGGTAGGTTTCCCTAGGTGCCGGCTGAGCTAGAGGCCAAAATCTACAGGTAGGCACTTTGCAAAAAACACCTCTGTTTTCTTTCAAAAAATGTGATGTGTCCACGTTGTGTTTTGGGGCATTTCCTGTCACGGGCGCTAGGCCTACCCACACAAGTGAGGTATCATTTTTATCGGGAGACTTGGGGGAACGCTGGGTGGAAGGAAATTTGTGGCTCCTCTCAGATTCCAGAACTTTCTGTCACCGAAATGTGAGGAAAACATGTTTTTTTAGCCAAATTTTGATGTTTGCAATGGATTCTGGGTAACAGAACCTGGTCAGAGCCCCACAAGTCACCCCATCTTGGATTCCCCTAGGTCTCTAGTTTTCAAAAATGCACAGGTTTGGTAGGTTTCCCTAGGTGCCGGCTGAGGAGCTAGAGGCCAAAATCTACAGGTAGGCACTTTGCAAAAAACACCTCTGTTTTCTTTCAAAAAATGTGATGTGTCCACGTTGTGTTTTGGGGCATTTCCTGTCACGGGCGCTAGGCCTACCCACACAAGTGAGGTATCATTTTTATCGGGAGACTTGGGGGAACGCTGGGTGGAAGGAAATTTGTGGCTCCTCTCAGATTCCAGAACTTTCTGTCACCGAAATGTGAGGAAAACATGTTTTTTTAGCCAAATTTTGATGTTTGCAATGGATTCTGGGTAACAGAACCTGGTCAGAGCCCCACAAGTCACCCCATCTTGGATTCCCCTAGGTCTCTAGTTTTCAAAAATGCACAGGTTTGGTAGGTTTCCCTAGGTGCCGGCTGAGGAGCTAGAGGCCAAAATCTACAGGTAGGCACTTTGCAAAAAACACCTCTGTTTTCTTTCAAAAAATGTGATGTGTCCACGTTGTGTTTTGGGGCATTTCCTGTCACGGGCGCTAGGCCTACCCACACAAGTGAGGTATCATTTTTATCGGGAGACTTGGGGGAACGCTGGGTGGAAGGAAATTTGTGGCTCCTCTCAGATTCCAGAACTTTCTGTCACCGAAATGTGAGGAAAACATGTTTTTTTAGCCAAATGTTGAGGTTTGCAATGGATTCTGGGTAACAGAACCTGGTCAGAGCCCCACAAGTCACCCCATCTTGGATTCCCCTAGGTCTCTAGTTTTCAAAAATGTACCGGTTTGGTAGGTTTCCCTAGGTGCCGGCTGAGCTAGAGGCCAAAATCTACAGGTAGGCACTTTGCAAAAAACACCTCTGTTTTCTTTCAAAAAATGTGATGTGTCCACGTTGTGTTTTGGGGCATTTCCTGTCACGGGCGTTAGGCCTACACACGCAAGTGAGGTATAATTTTTATCGTGAGACTTAGGGGAACGCTGGGTGGAAGGAAATTTGTGGCTCCTCTCAGATTCCAGAACTTTCTGTCACCGAAATGTGAGGAAAACATGTTTTGTTAGCCAAATGTTGAGGTTTGCAATGGATTCTGGGTAACAGAACCTGGTCAGAGCCCCACAAGTCACCCCATCTTGGATTCCCCTAGGTCTCTAGTTTTCAAAAATGCACAGGTTTGGTAGGTTTCCCTAGGTGCCGGCTGAGCTAGAGGCCAAAATCTACAGGTAGGCACTTTGCAAAAAACACCTCTGTTTTCTTTCAAAAAATGTGATGTGTCCACGTTGTGTTTTGGGGCATTTCCTGACACGGGCGCTAGGCCTACCCACACAAGTGAGGTATCATTTTTATCGGGAGACTTGGGGGAACGCTGGGTGGAAGGAAATTTGTGGCTCCTCTCAGATTCCAGAACTTTCTTTCACCGAAATGTGAGGAAAACATGTTTTTTTAGCCAAATTTTGATGTTTGCAATGGATTCTGGGTAACAGAACCTGGTCAGAGCCCCACAAGTCACCCCATCTTGGATTCCCCTAGGTCTCTAGTTTTCAAAAATGCACAGGTTTGGTAGGTTTCCCTAGGTGCCGGCTGAGGAGCTAGAGGCCAAAATCTACAGGTAGGCACTTTGCAAAAAACACCTCTGTTTTCTTTCAAAAAATGTGATGTGTCCACGTTGTGTTTTGGGGCATTTCCTGTCACAGGCGCTAGGCCTACCCACACAAGTGAGGTATCATTTTTATCGGGAGACTTGGGGGAACGCTGGGTGGAAGGACATTTGGGGCTCCTCTCAGATTCCAGAACTTTCTGTCACCGAAATGTGAGGAAAACATGTTTTTTTAGCCAAATTATGAGGTTTGCAATGGATTCTGGGTAATAGAACTTGGTCAGAGCCCCACAAGTCACCCCATCTTGGATTCCCCTAGGTCTCTAGTTTTCAAAAATGCACAGGTTTGGTAGGTTTCCCTAGGTGCCGGCTGAGGTAGAGGCCAAAATCTACAGGTAGGCACTTTGCAAAAAACACCTCTGTTTTCTTTCAAAAAATGTGATGTGTCCACGTTGTGTTTTGGGGCATTTCCTGTCACGGGCGCTAGGCCTACCCACACAAGTGAGGTATCATTTTTATCGGGAGACTTGGGGGAACGCTGGGTGGAAGGACATTTGTGGCTCCTCTCAGATTCCAGAACTTTCTGTCACCGAAATGTGAGGAAAACATGTTTTTTTAGCCAAATGTTGAGGTTTGCAATGGATTCTGGGTAACAGAACCTGGTCAGAGCCCCACAAGTCACCCCATCTTGGATTCCCCTAGTTCTCTAGTTTTAAAAAATGTACCGGTTTGGTAGGTTTCCCTAGGTGCCGGCTGAGCTAGAGGCCAAAATCTACAGGTAGGCACTTTGCAAAAAACACCTCTGTTTTCTTTCAAAAAATTTGATGTGTCCACGTTGTGTTTTGGGGCATATCCTGTCACGGGCGTTAGGCCTACCCACACAAGTGAGGTATCATTTTTATCGGGAGACTTGGGGGAACGCTGGGTGGAAGGAAATTTGTGGCTCCTCTCAGATTCCAGAACTTTCTGTCACCGAAATGTGAGGAAAACATGTTTTTTTAGCCAAATGTTGAGGTTTGCAATGGATTCTGGGTAACAGAACCTGGTCAGAGCCCCACAAGTCACCCCATCTTGGATTCCCCTAGGTCTCTAGTTTTCAAAAATGTACCGGTTTGGTAGGTTTCCCTAGGTGCCGGCTGAGCTAGAGGCCAAAATCTACAGGTAGGCACTTTGCAAAAAACACCTCTGTTTTCTTTCAAAAAATTTGATGTGTCCACGTTGTGTTTTGGGGCATTTCCTGTCACGGGCGTTAGGCCTACACACGCAAGTGAGGTATCATTTTTATCGTGAGACTTAGGGGAACGCTGGGTGGAAGGAAATTTGTGGCTCCTCTCAGATTCCAGAACTTTCTGTCACCGAAATGTGAGGAAAACATGTTTTTTTAGCCAAATGTTGAGGTTTGCAATGGATTCTGGGTAACAGAACCTAGTCAGAGCCCCACAAGTCACCCCATCTTGGATTCCCCTAGGTCTCTAGTTTTCAAAAATGCACAGGTTTGGTAGGTTTCCCTAGGTGCCGGCTGAGCTAGAGGCCAAAATCTACAGGTAGGCACTTTGCAAAAAACACCTCTGTTTTCTTTAAAAAAATGTGATGTGTCCACGTTGTGTTTTGGGGCATTTCCTGTCACGGGCGCTAGGCCTACCCACACAAGTGAGGTATCATTTTTATCGGGAGACTTGGGGGAACGCTGGGTGGAAGGAAATTTGTGGCTCCTCTCAGATTCCAGAACTTTCTGTCACCGAAATGTGAGGAAAACATGTTTTTTTAGCCAAATGTTGATGTTTGCAATGGATTCTGGGTAACAGAACCTGGTCAGAGCCCCACAAGTCACCCCATCTTGGATTCCCCTAGGTCTCTAGTTTTCAAAAATGCACAGGTTTGGTAGGTTTCCCTAGGTGCCGGCTGAGGAGCTAGAGGCCAAAATCTACAGGTAGGCACTTTGCAAAAAACACCTCTGTTTTCTTTCAAAAAATGTGATGTGTCCACGTTGTGTTTTGGGGCATTTCCTGTCACGGGCGCTAGGCCTACCTACACAAGTGAGGTATCATTTTTATCGGGAGACTTGGGGGAACGCTGGGTGGAAGGACATTTGGGGCTCCTCTCAGATTCCAGAACTTTCTGTCACCGAAATGTGAGGAAAACATGTTTTTTTAGCCAAATTATGAGGTTTGCAATGGATTCTGGGTAACAGAACTTGGTCAGAGCCCCACAAGTCACCCCATCTTGGATTCCCCTAGGTCTCTAGTTTTCAAAAATGCACAGGTTTGGTAGGTTTCCCTAGGTGCCGGCTGAGCTAGAGGCCAAAATCTACAGGTAGGCACTTTGCAAAAAACACCTCTGTTTTCTTTCAAAAAATGTGATGTGTCCACGTTGTGTTTTGGGGCATTTCCTGTCACGGGCGCTAGGCCTACCCACACAAGTGAGGTATCATTTTTATCGGGAGACTTGGGGGAACGTTGGGTGGATGGAAATTTGTGGCTCCTCTCAGGTTCCAGAACTTTCTGTCACCGAAATGTGAGGAAAACATGTTTTTTTAGCCAAATTTTGAGGTTTGCAATGGATTCTGGGTAACAGAAGCTGGTCAGAGCCCCACAAGTCACCCCATCTTGGATTCCCCTAGGTCTCTAGTTTTAAAAAATGTACAGGTTTGGTAGGTTTCCCTAGGTGCCGGCTGAGCTAGAGGCCAAAATCTACAGGTAGGCACTTTGCAAAAAACACCTCTGTTTTCTTTAAAAAAATGTGATGTGTCCACGTTGTGTTTTGGGGCATATCCTGTCACGGGCGTTAGGCCTACCCACACAAGTGAGGTATCATTTGTATCGGGAGACTTGGGGGAACGCTGGGTGGGAGGAAATTTGTGGCTCCTCTCAGATTCCAGAACTTTCTGTCACCGAAATGTGAGGAAAACATGTTTTTTTAGCCAAATGTTGAGGTTTGGAATGGATTCTGGGTAACAGAACCTGGTCAGAGCCCCACAAGTCACCCCATCTTGGATTCCCCTAGGTCTCTAGTTTTCAAAAATGTACCGGTTTGGTAGGTTTCCCTAGGTGCCGGCTGAGCTAGAGGCCAAAATCTACAGGTAGGCACTTTGCAAAAAACACCTCTGTTTTCTTTCAAAAAATTTGATGTGTCCACGTTGTGTTTTGGGGCATTTCCTGTCATGGGCGTTAGGCCTACACACGCAAGTGAGGTATAATTTTTATCGTGAGACTTAGGGGAACGCTGGGTGGAAGGAAATTTGTGGCTCCTCTCAGATTCCAGAACTTTCTGTCACCGAAATGTGAGGAAAACATGTTTTTTTAGCCAAATGTTGAGGTTTGCAATGGATTCTGGGTAACAGAACCTGGTCAGAGCCCCACAAGTCACCCCATCTTGGATTCCCCTAGGTCTCTAGTTTTCAAAAATGCACAGGTTTGGTAGGTTTCCCTAGGTGCCGGCTGAGCTAGAGGACAAAATCTACAGGTAGGCACTTTGCAAAAAACACCTCTGTTTTCTTTAAAAAAATGTGATGTGTCCACGTTGTGTTTTGGGGCATTTCCTGTCACGGGCGCTAGGCCTACCCACACAAGTGAGGTATCATTTTTATCGGGAGACTTGGGGGAACGCTGGGTGGAAGGAAATTTGTGGCTCCTCTCAGATTCCAGAACTTTCTTTCACCGAAATGTGAGGAAAACATGTTTTTTTAGCCAAATTTTGATGTTTGCAATGGATTCTGGGTAACAGAACCTGGTCAGAGCCCCACAAGTCACCCCATCTTGGATTCCCCTAGGTCTCTAGTTTTCAAAAATGCACAGGTTTGGTAGGTTTCCCTAGGTGCCGGCTGAGGAGCTAGAGGCCAAAATCTACAGGTAGGCACTTTGCAAAAAACACCTCTGTTTTCTTTCAAAAAATGTGATGTGTCCACGTTGTGTTTTGGGGCATTTCCTGTCACGGGCGCTAGGCCTACCCACACAAGTGAGGTATCATTTTTATCGGGAGACTTGGGGGAACGCTGGGTGGAAGGACATTTGGGGCTCCTCTCAGATTCCAGAACTTTCTGTCACCGAAATGTGAGGAAAACATGTTTTTTTAGCCAAATTATGAGGTTTGCAATGGATTCTGGGTAACAGAACTTGGTCAGAGCCCCACAAGTCACCCCATCTTGGATTCCCCTAGGTCTCTAGTTTTCAAAAATGCACAGGTTTGGTAGGTTTCCCTAGGTGCCGGCTGAGCTAGAGGCCAAAATCTACAGGTAGGCACTTTGCAAAAAACACCTCTGTTTTCTTTCAAAAAATGTGATGTGTCCACGTTGTGTTTTGGGGCATTTCCTGTCACGGGCGCTAGGCCTACCCACACAAGTGAGGAATCATTTTTATCGGGAGACTTGGGGGAACGCTGGGTGGAAGGACATTTGTGGCTCCTCTCAGATTCCAGAACTTTCTGTCACCGAAATGTGAGGAAAAAATGTTTTTTTAGCCAAATGTTGAGGTTTGCAATGGATTCTGGGTAACAGAACCTGGTCAGAGCCCCACAAGTCACCCCATCTTAGATTCCCCTAGGTCTCTAGTTTTAAAAAATGTACCGGTTTGGTAGGTTTCCCTAGGTGCCGGCTGAGCTAGAGGCCAAAATCTACAGGTAGGCACTTTGCAAAAAACACCTCTGTTTTCTTTCAAAAAATTTGATGTGTCCACGTTGTGTTTTGGGGCATTTCCTGTCACGGGCGTTAGGCCTACACACACAAGTGAGGTATCATTTTTATCGTGAGACTTAGGGGAACGCTGGGTGGAAGGAAATTTGTGGCTCCTCTCAGATTCCAGAACTTTCTGTCACCGAAATGTGAGGAAAACATGTTTGTTTAGCCAAATGTTGAGGTTTGCAATGGATTCTGGGTAACAGAACCTGGTCAGAGCCCCACAAGTCACCCCATCTTGGATTCCCCTAGGTCTCTAGTTTTCAAAAATGCACAGGTTTGGTAGGTTTCCCTAGGTGCCGGCTGAGCTAGAGGCCAAAATCTACAGGTAGGCACTTTGCAAAAAACACCTCTGTTTTCTTTAAAAAAATGTGATGTGTCCACGTTGTGTTTTGGGGCATTTCCTGTCACGGGCGCTAGGCCTACCCACACAAGTGAGGTAGCATTTTTATCGGGAGACTTGGGGGAACGTTGGGTGGATGGAAATTTGTGGCTCCTCTCAGGTTCCAGAACTTTCTGTCACCGAAATGTGAGGAAAACATGTTTTTTTAGCCAAATTTTGAGGTTTGCAATGGATTCTGGGTAACAGAAGCTGGTCAGAGCCCCACAAGTCACCCCATCTTGGATTCCCCTAGGTCTCTAGTTTTAAAAAATGTACAGGTTTGGTAGGTTTCCCTAGGTGCCGGCTGAGCTAGAGGCCAAAATCTACAGGTAGGCACTTTGCAAAAAACACCTCTGTTTTCTTTCAAAAAATGTGATGTGTCCACGTTGTGTTTTGGGGCATATCCTGTCACGGGCGGTAGGCCTACCCACACAAGTGAGGTATCATTTTTATCGGGAGACTTGGGGGAACGCTGGGTGGAAGGAAATTTGTGGCTCCTCTCAGATTCCAGAACTTTCTGTCACCGAAATGTGAGGAAAACATGTTTTTTTAGCCAAATGTTGAGGTTTGCAATGGATTCTGGGTAACAGAACCTGGTCAGAGCCCCACAAGTCACCCCATCTTGGATTCCCCTAGGTCTCTAGTTTTCAAAAATGTACCGGTTTGGTAGGTTTCCCTAGGTGCCGGCTGAGCTAGAGGCCAAAATCTACAGGTAGGCACTTTGCAAAAAACACCTCTGTTTTCTTTCAAAAAATTTGATGTGTCCACGTTGTGTTTTGGGGCATTTCCTGTCACGGGCGTTAGGCCTACACACGCAAGTGAGGTATCATTTTTATCGTGAGACTTAGGGGAACGCTGGGTGGAAGGAAATTTGTGGCTCCTCTCAGATTCCAGAACTTTCTGTCACCGAAATGTGAGGAAAACATGTTTTTTTAGCCAAATGTTGAGGTTTGCAATGGATTCGGGGTAACAGAACCTGGTCAGAGCCCCACAAGTCACCCCATCTTGGATTCCCCTAGGTCTCTAGTTTTCAAAAATGCACAGGTTTGGTAGGTTTCCCTAGGTGCCGGCTGAGCTAGAGGCCAAAATCTACAGGTAGGCACTTTGCAAAAAACACCTCTGTTTTCTTTCAAAAAATGTGATGTGTCCACGTTGTGTTTTGGGGCATTTCCTGTCACGGGCGCTAGGCCTACCCACACAAGTGAGGTATCATTTTTATCGGGAGACTTGGGGGAACGCTGGGTGGAAGGAAATTTGTGGCTCCTCTCAGATTCCAGAACTTTCTGTCACCGAAATGTGAGGAAAACATGTTTTTTTAGCCAAATTTTGATGTTTGCAATGGATTCTGGGTAACAGAACCTGGTCAGAGCCCCACAAGTCACCCCATCTTGGATTCCCCTAGGTCTCTAGTTTTCAAAAATGCACAGGTTTGGTAGGTTTCCCTAGGTGCCGGCTGAGGAGCTAGAGGCCAAAATCTACAGGTAGGCACTTTGCAAAAAACACCTCTGTTTTCTTTCAAAAAATGTGATGTGTCCACGTTGTGTTTTGGGGCATTTCCTGTCACGGGCGCTAGGCCTACCCACACAAGTGAGGTATCATTTTTATCGGGAGACTTGGGGGAACGCTGGGTGGAAGGAAATTTGTGGCTCCTCTCAGATTCCAGAACTTTCTGTCACCAAAATGTGAGGAAAACATGTTTTTTTAGCCAAATTTTGATGTTTGCAATGGATTCTGGGTAACAGAACCTGGTCAGAGCCCCACAAGTCACCCCATCTTGGATTCCCCTAGGTCTCTAGTTTTCAAAAATGCACAGGTTTGGTAGGTTTCCCTAGGTGCCGGCTGAGCTAGAGGCCAAAATCTACAGGTAGGCACTTTGCAAAAAACACCTCTGTTTTCTTTCAAAAAATGTGATGTGTCCACGTTGTGTTTTGGGGCATATCCTGTCACGGGCGGTAGGCCTACCCACACAAGTGAGGTATCATTTTTATCGGGAGACTTGGGGGAACGCTGGGTGGAAGGAAATTTGTGGCTCCTCTCAGATTCCAGAACTTTCTGTCACCGAAATGTGAGGAAAACATGTTTTTTTAGCCAAATGTTGAGGTTTGCAATGGATTCTGGGTAACAGAACCTGGTCAGAGCCCCACAAGTCACCCCATCTTGGATTCCCCTAGGTCTCTAGTTTTCAAAAATGTACCGGTTTGGTAGGTTTCCCTAGGTGCCGGCTGAGCTAGAGGCCAAAATCTACAGGTAGGCACTTTGCAAAAAACACCTCTGTTTTCTTTCAAAAAATTTGATGTGTCCACGTTGTGTTTTGGGGCATTTCCTGTCACGGGCGTTAGGCCTACACACGCAAGTGAGGTATCATTTTTATCGTGAGACTTAGGGGAACGCTGGGTGGAAGGAAATTTGTGGCTCCTCTCAGATTCCAGAACTTTCTGTCACCGAAATGTGAGGAAAACATGTTTTTTTAGCCAAATGTTGAGGTTTGCAATGGATTCGGGGTAACAGAACCTGGTCAGAGCCCCACAAGTCACCCCATCTTGGATTCCCCTAGGTCTCTAGTTTTCAAAAATGCACAGGTTTGGTAGGTTTCCCTAGGTGCCGGCTGAGCTAGAGGCCAAAATCTACAGGTAGGCACTTTGCAAAAAACACCTCTGTTTTCTTTCAAAAAATGTGATGTGTCCACGTTGTGTTTTGGGGCATTTCCTGTCACGGGCGCTAGGCCTACCCACACAAGTGAGGTATCATTTTTATCGGGAGACTTGGGGGAACGCTGGGTGGAAGGAAATTTGTGGCTCCTCTCAGATTCCAGAACTTTCTGTCACCGAAATGTGAGGAAAACATGTTTTTTTAGCCAAATTTTGATGTTTGCAATGGATTCTGGGTAACAGAACCTGGTCAGAGCCCCACAAGTCACCCCATCTTGGATTCCCCTAGGTCTCTAGTTTTCAAAAATGCACAGGTTTGGTAGGTTTCCCTAGGTGCCGGCTGAGGAGCTAGAGGCCAAAATCTACAGGTAGGCACTTTGCAAAAAACACCTCTGTTTTCTTTCAAAAAATGTGATGTGTCCACGTTGTGTTTTGGGGCATTTCCTGTCACGGGCGCTAGGCCTACCCACACAAGTGAGGTATCATTTTTATCGGGAGACTTGGGGGAACGCTGGGTGGAAGGAAATTTGTGGCTCCTCTCAGATTCCAGAACTTTCTGTCACCGAAATGTGAGGAAAACATGTTTTTTTAGCCAAATTTTGATGTTTGCAATGGATTCTGGGTAACAGAACCTGGTCAGAGCCCCACAAGTCACCCCATCTTGGATTCCCCTAGGTCTCTAGTTTTCAAAAATGCACAGGTTTGGTAGGTTTCCCTAGGTGCCGGCTGAGGAGCTAGAGGCCAAAATCTACAGGTAGGCACTTTGCAAAAAACACCTCTGTTTTCTTTCAAAAAATGTGATGTGTCCACGTTGTGTTTTGGGGCATTTCCTGTCACGGGCGCTAGGCCTACCCACACAAGTGAGGTATCATTTTTATCGGGAGACTTGGGGGAACGCTGGGTGGAAGGAAATTTGTGGCTCCTCTCAGATTCCAGAACTTTCTGTCACCGAAATGTGAGGAAAACATGTTTTTTTAGCCAAATGTTGAGGTTTGCAATGGATTCTGGGTAACAGAACCTGGTCAGAGCCCCACAAGTCACCCCATCTTGGATTCCCCTAGGTCTCTAGTTTTCAAAAATGTACCGGTTTGGTAGGTTTCCCTAGGTGCCGGCTGAGCTAGAGGCCAAAATCTACAGGTAGGCACTTTGCAAAAAACACCTCTGTTTTCTTTCAAAAAATGTGATGTGTCCACGTTGTGTTTTGGGGCATTTCCTGTCACGGGCGTTAGGCCTACACACGCAAGTGAGGTATAATTTTTATCGTGAGACTTAGGGGAACGCTGGGTGGAAGGAAATTTGTGGCTCCTCTCAGATTCCAGAACTTTCTGTCACCGAAATGTGAGGAAAACATGTTTTTTTAGCCAAATGTTGAGGTTTGCAATGGATTCTGGGTAACAGAACCTGGTCAGAGCCCCACAAGTCACCCCATCTTGGATTCCCCTAGGTCTCTAGTTTTCAAAAATGCACAGGTTTGGTAGGTTTCCCTAGGTGCCGGCTGAGCTAGAGGCCAAAATCTACAGGTAGGCACTTTGCAAAAAACACCTCTGTTTTCTTTAAAAAAATGTGATGTGTCCACGTTGTGTTTTGGGGCATTTCCTGTCACGGGCGCTAGGCCTACCCACACAAGTGAGGTATCATTTTTATCGGGAGACTTGGGGGAACGCTGGGTGGAAGGAAATTTGTGGCTCCTCTCAGATTCCAGAACTTTCTTTCACCGAAATGTGAGGAAAACATGTTTTTTTAGCCAAATTTTGATGTTTGCAATGGATTCTGGGTAACAGAACCTGGTCAGAGCCCCACAAGTCACCCCATCTTGGATTCCCCTAGGTCTCTAGTTTTCAAAAATGCACAGGTTTGGTAGGTTTCCCTAGGTGCCGGCTGAGGAGCTAGAGGCCAAAATCTACAGGTAGGCACTTTGCAAAAAACACCTCTGTTTTCTTTCAAAAAATGTGATGTGTCCACGTTGTGTTTTGGGGCATTTCCTTTCACGGGCGCTAGGCCTACCCACACAAGTGAGGTATCATTTTTATCGGGAGACTTGGGGGAACGCTGGGTGGAAGGACATTTGGGGCTCCTCTCAGATTCCAGAACTTTCTGTCACCGAAATGTGAGGAAAACATGTTTTTTTAGCCAAATTATGAGGTTTGCAATGGATTCTGGGTAATAGAACTTGGTCAGAGCCCCACAAGTCACCCCATCTTGGATTCCCCTAGGTCTCTAGTTTTCAAAAATGCACAGGTTTGGTAGGTTTCCCTAGGTGCCGGCTGAGGTAGAGGCCAAAATCTACAGGTAGGCACTTTGCAAAAAACACCTCTGTTTTCTTTCAAAAAATGTGATGTGTCCACGTTGTGTTTTGGGGCATTTCCTGTCACGGGCACTAGGCCTACCCACACAAGTGAGGTATCATTTTTATCGGGAGACTTGGGGGAACGCTGGGTGGAAGGACATTTGTGGCTCCTCTCAGATTCCAGAACTTTCTGTCACCGAAATGTGAGGAAAACATGTTTTTTTAGCCAAATGTTGAGGTTTGCAATGGATTCTGGGTAACAGAACCTGGTCAGAGCCCCACAAGTCACCCCATCTTGGATTCCCCTAGTTCTCTAGTTTTAAAAAATGTACCGGTTTGGTAGGTTTCCCTAGGTGCCGGCTGAGCTAGAGGCCAAAATCTACAGGTAGGCACTTTGCAAAAAACACCTCTGTTTTCTTTCAAAAAATTTGATGTGTCCACGTTGTGTTTTGGGGCATATCCTGTCACGGGCGTTAGGCCTACCCACACAAGTGAGGTATCATTTTTATCGGGAGACTTGGGGGAACGCTGGGTGGAAGGAAATTTGTGGCTCCTCTCAGATTCCAGAACTTTCTGTCACCGAAATGTGAGGAAAACATGTTTTTTTAGCCAAATGTTGAGGTTTGCAATGGATTCTGGGTAACAGAACCTGGTCAGAGCCCCACAAGTCACCCCATCTTGGATTCCCCTAGGTCTCTAGTTTTCAAAAATGTACCGGTTTGGTAGGTTTCCCTAGGTGCCGGCTGAGCTAGAGGCCAAAATCTACAGGTAGGCACTTTGCAAAAAACACCTCTGTTTTCTTTCAAAAAATTTGATGTGTCCACGTTGTGTTTTGGGGCATTTCCTGTCACGGGCGTTAGGCCTACACACGCAAGTGAGGTATCATTTTTATCGTGAGACTTAGGGGAACGCTGGGTGGAAGGAAATTTGTGGCTCCTCTCAGATTCCAGAACTTTCTGTCACCGAAATGTGAGGAAAACATGTTTTTTTAGCCAAATGTTGAGGTTTGCAATGGATTCTGGGTAACAGAACCTAGTCAGAGCCCCACAAGTCACCCCATCTTGGATTCCCCTAGGTCTCTAGTTTTCAAAAATGCACAGGTTTGGTAGGTTTCCCTAGGTGCCGGCTGAGCTAGAGGCCAAAATCTACAGGTAGGCACTTTGCAAAAAACACCTCTGTTTTCTTTAAAAAAATGTGATGTGTCCACGTTGTGTTTTGGGGCATTTCCTGTCACGGGCGCTAGGCCTACCCACACAAGTGAGGTATCATTTTTATCGGGAGACTTGGGGGAACGCTGGGTGGAAGGAAATTTGTGGCTCCTCTCAGATTCCAGAACTTTCTGTCACCGAAATGTGAGGAAAACATGTTTTTTTAGCCAAATGTTGATGTTTGCAATGGATTCTGGGTAACAGAACCTGGTCAGAGCCCCACAAGTCACCCCATCTTGGATTCCCCTAGGTCTCTAGTTTTCAGAAATGCACAGGTTTGGTAGGTTTCCCTAGGTGCCGGCTGAGGAGCTAGAGGCCAAAATCTACAGGTAGGCACTTTGCAAAAAACACCTCTGTTTTCTTTCAAAAAATGTGATGTGTCCACGTTGTGTTTTGGGGCATTTCCTGTCACGGGCGCTAGGCCTACCTACACAAGTGAGGTATCATTTTTATCGGGAGACTTGGGGGAACGCTGGGTGGAAGGACATTTGGGGCTCCTCTCAGATTCCAGAACTTTCTGTCACCGAAATGTGAGGAAAACATGTTTTTTTAGCCAAATTATGAGGTTTGCAATGGATTCTGGGTAACAGAACTTGGTCAGAGCCCCACAAGTCACCCCATCTTGGATTCCCCTAGGTCTCTAGTTTTCAAAAATGCACAGGTTTGGTAGGTTTCCCTAGGTGCCGGCTGAGCTAGAGGCCAAAATCTACAGGTAGGCACTTTGCAAAAAACACCTCTGTTTTCTTTCAAAAAATGTGATGTGTCCACGTTGTGTTTTGGGGCATTTCCTGTCACGGGCGCTAGGCCTACCCACACAACTGAGGTATCATTTTTATCGGGAGACTTGGGGGAACGTTGGGTGGATGGAAATTTGTGGCTCCTCTCAGGTTCCAGAACTTTCTGTCACCGAAATGTGAGGAAAACATGTTTTTTTAGCCAAATTTTGAGGTTTGCAATGGATTCTGGGTAACAGAAGCTGGTCAGAGCCCCACAAGTCACCCCATCTTGGATTCCCCTAGGTCTCTAGTTTTAAAAAATGTACAGGTTTGGTAGGTTTCCCTAGGTGCCGGCTGAGCTAGAGGCCAAAATCTACAGGTAGGCACTTTGCAAAAAACACCTCTGTTTTCTTTAAAAAAATGTGATGTGTCCACGTTGTGTTTTGGGGCATATCCTGTCACGGGCGTTAGGCCTACCCACACAAGTGAGGTATCATTTTTATCGGGAGACTTGGGGGAACGCTGGGTGGAAGGAAATTTGTGGCTCCTCTCAGATTCCAGAACTTTCTGTCACCGAAATGTGAGGAAAACATGTTTTTTTAGCCAAATGTTGAGGTTTGGAATGGATTCTGGGTAACAGAACCTGGTCAGAGCCCCACAAGTCACCCCATCTTGGATTCCCCTAGGTCTCTAGTTTTCAAAAATGTACCGGTTTGGTTGGTTTCCCTAGGTGCCGGCTGAGCTAGAGGCCAAAATCTACAGGTAGGCACTTTGCAAAAAACACCTCTGTTTTCTTTCAAAAAATTTGATGTGTCCACGTTGTGTTTTGGGGCATTTCCTGTCACGGGCGTTAGGCCTACACACGCAAGTGAGGTATAATTTTTATCGTGAGACTTAGGGGAACGCTGGGTGGAAGGAAATTTGTGGCTCCTCTCAGATTCCAGAACTTTCTGTCACCGAAATGTGAGGAAAACATGTTTTTTTAGCCAAATGTTGAGGTTTGCAATGGATTCTGGGTAACAGAACCTGGTCAGAGCCCCACAAGTCACCCCATCTTGGATTCCCCTAGGTCTCTAGTTTTCAAGAATGCACAGGTTTGGTAGGTTTCCCTAGGTGCCGGCTGAGCTAGAGGACAAAATCTACAGGTAGGCACTTTGCAAAAAACACCTCTGTTTTCTTTAAAAAAATGTGATGTGTCCACGTTGTGTTTTGGGGCATTTCCTGTCACGGGCGCTAGGCCTACCCACACAAGTGAGGTATCATTTTTATCGGGAGACTTGGGGGAACGCTGGGTGGAAGGAAATTTGTGGCTCCTCTCAGATTCCAGAACTTTCTTTCACCGAAATGTGAGGAAAACATGTTTTTTTAGCCAAATTTTGATGTTTGCAATGGATTCTGGGTAACAGAACCTGGTCAGAGCCCCACAAGTCACCCCATCTTGGATTCCCCTAGGACTCTAGTTTTCAAAAATGCACAGGTTTGGTAGGTTTCCCTAGGTGCCGGCTGAGGAGCTAGAGGCCAAAATCTACAGGTAGGCACTTTGCAAAAAACACCTCTGTTTTCTTTCAAAAAATGTGATGTGTCCACGTTGTGTTTTGGGGCATTTCCTGTCACGGGCGCTAGGCCTACCCACACAAGTGAGGTATCATTTTTATCGGGAGACTTGGGGGAACGCTGGGTGGAAGGACATTTGGGGCTCCTCTCAGATTCCAGAACTTTCTGTCACCGAAATGTGAGGAAAACATGTTTTTTTAGCCAAATTATGAGGTTTGCAATGGATTCTGGGTAACAGAACTTGGTCAGAGCCCCACAAGTCACCCCATCTTGGATTCCCCTAGGTCTCTAGTTTTCAAAAATGCACAGGTTTGGTAGGTTTCCCTAGGTGCCGGCTGAGCTAGAGGCCAAAATCTACAGGTAGGCACTTTGCAAAAAACACCTCTGTTTTCTTTCAGAAAATGTGATGTGTCCACGTTGTGTTTTGGGGCATTTCCTGTCACGGGCGCTAGGCCTACCCACACAAGTGAGGAATCATTTTTATCGGGAGACTTGGGGGAACGCTGGGTGGAAGGACATTTGTGGCTCCTCTCAGATTCCAGAACTTTCTGTCACCGAAATGTGAGGAAAACATGTTTTTTTAGCCAAATGTTGAGGTTTGCAATGGATTCTGGGTAACAGAACCTGGTCAGAGCCCCACAAGTCACCCCATCTTGGATTCCCCTAGGTCTCTAGTTTTAAAAAATGTACCGGTTTGGTAGGTTTCCCTAGGTGCCGGCTGAGCTAGAGGCCAAAATCTACAGGTAGGCACTTTGCAAAAAACACCTCTGTTTTCTTTCAAAAAATTTGATGTGTCCACGTTGTGTTTTGGGGCATTTCCTGTCACGGGCGTTAGGCCTACACACACAAGTGAGGTATCATTTTTATCGTGAGACTTAGGGGAACGCTGGGTGGATGGAAATTTGTGGCTCCTCTCAGGTTCCAGAACTTTCTGTCACCGAAATGTGAGGAAAACATGTTTTTTTAGCCAAATTTTGAGGTTTGCAATGGATTCTGGGTAACAGAAGCTGGTCAGAGCCCCACAAGTCACCCCATCTTGGATTCCCCTAGGTCTCTAGTTTTAAAAAATGTACAGGTTTGGTAGGTTTCCCTAGGTGCCGGCTGAGCTAGAGGCCAAAATCTACAGGTAGGCACTTTGCAAAAAACACCTCTGTTTTCTTTAAAAAAATGTGATGTGTCCACGTTGTGTTTTGAGGCATATCCTGTCACGGGCGTTAGGCCTACCCACACAAGTGAGGTATCATTTTTATCGGGAGACTTGGGGGGAACGCTGGGTGGAAGGAAATTTGTGGCTCCTCTCAGATTCCAGAACTTTCTGTCACCGAAATGTGAGGAAAACATGTTTTTTTAGCCAAATGTTGAGGTTTGGAATGGATTCTGGGTAACAGAACCTGGTCAGAGCCCCACAAGTCACCCCATCTTGGATTCCCCTAGGTCTCTAGTTTTCAAAAATGTACCGGTTTGGTAGGTTTCCCTAGGTGCCGGCTGAGCTAGAGGCCAAAATCTACAGGTAGGCACTTTGCAAAAAACACCTCTGTTTTCTTTCAAAAAATTTGATGTGTCCACGTTGTGTTTTGGGGCATTTCCTGTCACGGGCGTTAGGCCTACACACGCAAGTGAGGTATAATTTTTATCGTGTGACTTAGGGGAACGCTGGGTGGAAGGAAATTTGTGGCTCCTCTCAGATTCCAGAACTTTCTGTCACCGAAATGTGAGGAAAACATGTTTTTTTAGCCAAATGTTGAGGTTTGCAATGGATTCTGGGTAACAGAACCTGGTCAGAGCCCCACAAGTCACCCCATCTTGGATTCCCCTAGGTCTCTAGTTTTCAAAAATGCACAGGTTTGGTAGGTTTCCCTAGGTGCCGGCTGAGCTAGAGGACAAAATCTACAGGTAGGCACTTTGCAAAAAACACCTCTGTTTTCTTTAAAAAAATGTGATGTGTCCACGTTGTGTTTTGGGGCATTTCCTGTCACGGGCGCTAGGCCTACCCACACAAGTGAGGTATCATTTTTATCGGGAGACTTGGGGGAACGCTGGGTGGAAGGAAATTTGTGGCTCCTCTCAGATTCCAGAACTTTCTGTCACCGAAATGTGAGGAAAACATGTTTTTTTAGCCAAATTTTGATGTTTGCAATGGATTCTGGGTAACAGAACCTGGTCAGAGCCCCACAAGTCACCCCATCTTGGATTCCCCTAGGTCTCTAGTTTTCAAAAATGCACAGGTTTGGTAGGTTTCCCTAGGTGCCGGCTGAGCTAGAGGCCAAAATCTACAGGTAGGCACTTTGCAAAAAACACCTCTGTTTTCTTTCAAAAAATGTGATGTGTCCACGTTGTGTTTTGGGGCATATCCTGTCACGGGCGGTAGGCCTACCCACACAAGTGAGGTATCATTTTTATCGGGAGACTTGGGGGAACGCTGGGTGGAAGGAAATTTGTGGCTCCTCTCAGATTCCAGAACTTTCTGTCACCGAAATGTGAGGAAAACATGTTTTTTTAGCCAAATGTTGAGGTTTGCAATGGATTCTGGGTAACAGAACCTGGTCAGAGCCCCACAAGTCACCCCATCTTGGATTCCCCTAGGTCTCTAGTTTTCAAAAATGTACCGGTTTGGTAGGTTTCCCTAGGTGCCGGCTGAGCTAGAGGCCAAAATCTACAGGTAGGCACTTTGCAAAAAACACCTCTGTTTTCTTTCAAAAAATTTGATGTGTCCACGTTGTGTTTTGGGGCATTTCCTGTCACGGGCGTTAGGCCTACACACGCAAGTGAGGTATCATTTTTATCGTGAGACTTAGGGGAACGCTGGGTGGAAGGAAATTTGTGGCTCCTCTCAGATTCCAGAACTTTCTGTCACCGAAATGTGAGGAAAACATGTTTTTTTAGCCAAATGTTGAGGTTTGCAATGGATTCGGGGTAACAGAACCTGGTCAGAGCCCCACAAGTCACCCCATCTTGGATTCCCCTAGGTCTCTAGTTTTCAAAAATGCACAGGTTTGGTAGGTTTCCCTAGGTGCCGGCTGAGCTAGAGGCCAAAATCTACAGGTAGGCACTTTGCAAAAAACACCTCTGTTTTCTTTCAAAAAATGTGATGTGTCCACGTTGTGTTTTGGGGCATTTCCTGTCACGGGCGCTAGGCCTACCCACACAAGTGAGGTATCATTTTTATCGGGAGACTTGGGGGAACGCTGGGTGGAAGGAAATTTGTGGCTCCTCTCAGATTCCAGAACTTTCTGTCACCGAAATGTGAGGAAAACATGTTTTTTTAGCCAAATTTTGATGTTTGCAATGGATTCTGGGTAACAGAACCTGGTCAGAGCCCCACAAGTCACCCCATCTTGGATTCCCCTAGGTCTCTAGTTTTCAAAAATGCACAGGTTTGGTAGGTTTCCCTAGGTGCCGGCTGAGGAGCTAGAGGCCAAAATCTACAGGTAGGCACTTTGCAAAAAACACCTCTGTTTTCTTTCAAAAAATGTGATGTGTCCACGTTGTGTTTTGGGGCATTTCCTGTCACGGGCGCTAGGCCTACCCACACAAGTGAGGTATCATTTTTATCGGGAGACTTGGGGGAACGCTGGGTGGAAGGAAATTTGTGGCTCCTCTCAGATTCCAGAACTTTCTGTCACCGAAATGTGAGGAAAACATGTTTTTTTAGCCAAATTTTGATGTTTGCAATGGATTCTGGGTAACAGAACCTGGTCAGAGCCCCACAAGTCACCCCATCTTGGATTCCCCTAGGTCTCTAGTTTTCAAAAATGCACAGGTTTGGTAGGTTTCCCTAGGTGCCGGCTGAGGAGCTAGAGGCCAAAATCTACAGGTAGGCACTTTGCAAAAAACACCTCTGTTTTCTTTCAAAAAATGTGATGTGTCCACGTTGTGTTTTGGGGCATTTCCTGTCACGGGCGCTAGGCCTACCCACACAAGTGAGGTATCATTTTTATCGGGAGACTTGGGGGAACGCTGGGTGGAAGGAAATTTGTGGCTCCTCTCAGATTCCAGAACTTTCTGTCACCGAAATGTGAGGAAAACATGTTTTTTTAGCCAAATGTTGAGGTTTGCAATGGATTCTGGGTAACAGAACCTGGTCAGAGCCCCACAAGTCACCCCATCTTGGATTCCCCTAGGTCTCTAGTTTTCAAAAATGTACCGGTTTGGTAGGTTTCCCTAGGTGCCGGCTGAGCTAGAGGCCAAAATCTACAGGTAGGCACTTTGCAAAAAACACCTCTGTTTTCTTTCAAAAAATGTGATGTGTCCACGTTGTGTTTTGGGGCATTTCCTGTCACGGGCGTTAGGCCTACACACGCAAGTGAGGTATAATTTTTATCGTGAGACTTAGGGGAACGCTGGGTGGAAGGAAATTTGTGGCTCCTCTCAGATTCCAGAACTTTCTGTCACCGAAATGTGAGGAAAACATGTTTTTTTAGCCAAATGTTGAGGTTTGCAATGGATTCTGGGTAACAGAACCTGGTCAGAGCCCCACAAGTCACCCCATCTTGGATTCCCCTAGGTCTCTAGTTTTCAAAAATGCACAGGTTTGGTAGGTTTCCCTAGGTGCCGGCTGAGCTAGAGGCCAAAATCTACAGGTAGGCACTTTGCAAAAAACACCTCTGTTTTCTTTAAAAAAATGTGATGTGTCCACGTTGTGTTTTGGGGCATTTCCTGTCACGGGCGCTAGGCCTACCCACACAAGTGAGGTATCATTTTTATCGGGAGACTTGGGGGAACGCTGGGTGGAAGGAAATTTGTGGCTCCTCTCAGATTCCAGAACTTTCTTTCACCGAAATGTGAGGAAAACATGTTTTTTTAGCCAAATTTTGATGTTTGCAATGGATTCTGGGTAACAGAACCTGGTCAGAGCCCCACAAGTCACCCCATCTTGGATTCCCCTAGGTCTCTAGTTTTCAAAAATGCACAGGTTTGGTAGGTTTCCCTAGGTGCCGGCTGAGGAGCTAGAGGCCAAAATCTACAGGTAGGCACTTTGCAAAAAACACCTCTGTTTTCTTTCAAAAAATGTGATGTGTCCACGTTGTGTTTTGGGGCATTTCCTTTCACGGGCGCTAGGCCTACCCACACAAGTGAGGTATCATTTTTATCGGGAGACTTGGGGGAACGCTGGGTGGAAGGACATTTGGGGCTCCTCTCAGATTCCAGAACTTTCTGTCACCGAAATGTGAGGAAAACATGTTTTTTTAGCCAAATTATGAGGTTTGCAATGGATTCTGGGTAATAGAACTTGGTCAGAGCCCCACAAGTCACCCCATCTTGGATTCCCCTAGGTCTCTAGTTTTCAAAAATGCACAGGTTTGGTAGGTTTCCCTAGGTGCCGGCTGAGGTAGAGGCCAAAATCTACAGGTAGGCACTTTGCAAAAAACACCTCTGTTTTCTTTCAAAAAATGTGATGTGTCCACGTTGTGTTTTGGGGCATTTCCTGTCACGGGCACTAGGCCTACCCACACAAGTGAGGTATCATTTTTATCGGGAGACTTGGGGGAACGCTGGGTGGAAGGACATTTGTGGCTCCTCTCAGATTCCAGAACTTTCTGTCACCGAAATGTGAGGAAAACATGTTTTTTTAGCCAAATGTTGAGGTTTGCAATGGATTCTGGGTAACAGAACCTGGTCAGAGCCCCACAAGTCACCCCATCTTGGATTCCCCTAGTTCTCTAGTTTTAAAAAATGTACCGGTTTGGTAGGTTTCCCTAGGTGCCGGCTGAGCTAGAGGCCAAAATCTACAGGTAGGCACTTTGCAAAAAACACCTCTGTTTTCTTTCAAAAAATTTGATGTGTCCACGTTGTGTTTTGGGGCATATCCTGTCACGGGCGTTAGGCCTACCCACACAAGTGAGGTATCATTTTTATCGGGAGACTTGGGGGAACGCTGGGTGGAAGGAAATTTGTGGCTCCTCTCAGATTCCAGAACTTTCTGTCACCGAAATGTGAGGAAAACATGTTTTTTTAGCCAAATGTTGAGGTTTGCAATGGATTCTGGGTAACAGAACCTGGTCAGAGCCCCACAAGTCACCCCATCTTGGATTCCCCTAGGTCTCTAGTTTTCAAAAATGTACCGGTTTGGTAGGTTTCCCTAGGTGCCGGCTGAGCTAGAGGCCAAAATCTACAGGTAGGCACTTTGCAAAAAACACCTCTGTTTTCTTTCAAAAAATTTGATGTGTCCACGTTGTGTTTTGGGGCATTTCCTGTCACGGGCGTTAGGCCTACACACGCAAGTGAGGTATCATTTTTATCGTGAGACTTAGGGGAACGCTGGGTGGAAGGAAATTTGTGGCTCCTCTCAGATTCCAGAACTTTCTGTCACCGAAATGTGAGGAAAACATGTTTTTTTAGCCAAATGTTGAGGTTTGCAATGGATTCTGGGTAACAGAACCTAGTCAGAGCCCCACAAGTCACCCCATCTTGGATTCCCCTAGGTCTCTAGTTTTCAAAAATGCACAGGTTTGGTAGGTTTCCCTAGGTGCCGGCTGAGCTAGAGGCCAAAATCTACAGGTAGGCACTTTGCAAAAAACACCTCTGTTTTCTTTAAAAAAATGTGATGTGTCCACGTTGTGTTTTGGGGCATTTCCTGTCACGGGCGCTAGGCCTACCCACACAAGTGAGGTATCATTTTTATCGGGAGACTTGGGGGAACGCTGGGTGGAAGGAAATTTGTGGCTCCTCTCAGATTCCAGAACTTTCTGTCACCGAAATGTGAGGAAAACATGTTTTTTTAGCCAAATGTTGATGTTTGCAATGGATTCTGGGTAACAGAACCTGGTCAGAGCCCCACAAGTCACCCCATCTTGGATTCCCCTAGGTCTCTAGTTTTCAGAAATGCACAGGTTTGGTAGGTTTCCCTAGGTGCCGGCTGAGGAGCTAGAGGCCAAAATCTACAGGTAGGCACTTTGCAAAAAACACCTCTGTTTTCTTTCAAAAAATGTGATGTGTCCACGTTGTGTTTTGGGGCATTTCCTGTCACGGGCGCTAGGCCTACCTACACAAGTGAGGTATCATTTTTATCGGGAGACTTGGGGGAACGCTGGGTGGAAGGACATTTGGGGCTCCTCTCAGATTCCAGAACTTTCTGTCACCGAAATGTGAGGAAAACATGTTTTTTTAGCCAAATTATGAGGTTTGCAATGGATTCTGGGTAACAGAACTTGGTCAGAGCCCCACAAGTCACCCCATCTTGGATTCCCCTAGGTCTCTAGTTTTCAAAAATGCACAGGTTTGGTAGGTTTCCCTAGGTGCCGGCTGAGCTAGAGGCCAAAATCTACAGGTAGGCACTTTGCAAAAAACACCTCTGTTTTCTTTCAAAAAATGTGATGTGTCCACGTTGTGTTTTGGGGCATTTCCTGTCACGGGCGCTAGGCCTACCCACACAAGTGAGGTATCATTTTTATCGGGAGACTTGGGGGAACGTTGGGTGGATGGAAATTTGTGGCTCCTCTCAGGTTCCAGAACTTTCTGTCACCGAAATGTGAGGAAAACATGTTTTTTTAGCCAAATTTTGAGGTTTGCAATGGATTCTGGGTAACAGAAGCTGGTCAGAGCCCCACAAGTCACCCCATCTTGGATTCCCCTAGGTCTCTAGTTTTAAAAAATGTACAGGTTTGGTAGGTTTCCCTAGGTGCCGGCTGAGCTAGAGGCCAAAATCTACAGGTAGGCACTTTGCAAAAAACACCTCTGTTTTCTTTAAAAAAATGTGATGTGTCCACGTTGTGTTTTGGGGCATATCCTGTCACGGGCGTTAGGCCTACCCACACAAGTGAGGTATCATTTTTATCGGGAGACTTGGGGGAACGCTGGGTGGAAGGAAATTTGTGGCTCCTCTCAGATTCCAGAACTTTCTGTCACCGAAATGTGAGGAAAACATGTTTTTTTAGCCAAATGTTGAGGTTTGGAATGGATTCTGGGTAACAGAACCTGGTCAGAGCCCCACAAGTCACCCCATCTTGGATTCCCCTAGGTCTCTAGTTTTCAAAAATGTACCGGTTTGGTTGGTTTCCCTAGGTGCCGTCTGAGCTAGAGGCCAAAATCTACAGGTAGGCACTTTGCAAAAAACACCTCTGTTTTCTTTCAAAAAATTTGATGTGTCCACGTTGTGTTTTGGGGCATTTCCTGTCACGGGCGTTAGGCCTACACACGCAAGTGAGGTATAATTTTTATCGTGAGACTTAGGGGAACGCTGGGTGGAAGGAAATTTGTGGCTCCTCTCAGATTCCAGAACTTTCTGTCACCGAAATGTGAGGAAAACATGTTTTTTTAGCCAAATGTTGAGGTTTGCAATGGATTCTGGGTAACAGAACCTGGTCAGAGCCCCACAAGTCACCCCATCTTGGATTCCCCTAGGTCTCTAGTTTTCAAGAATGCACAGGTTTGGTAGGTTTCCCTAGGTGCCGGCTGAGCTAGAGGACAAAATCTACAGGTAGGCACTTTGCAAAAAACACCTCTGTTTTCTTTAAAAAAATGTGATGTGTCCACGTTGTGTTTTGGGGCATTTCCTGTCACGGGCGCTAGGCCTACCCACACAAGTGAGGTATCATTTTTATCGGGAGACTTGGGGGAACGCTGGGTGGAAGGAAATTTGTGGCTCCTCTCAGATTCCAGAACTTTCTTTCACCGAAATGTGAGGAAAACATGTTTTTTTAGCCAAATTTTGATGTTTGCAATGGATTCTGGGTAACAGAACCTGGTCAGAGCCCCACAAGTCACCCCATCTTGGATTCCCCTAGGACTCTAGTTTTCAAAAATGCACAGGTTTGGTAGGTTTCCCTAGGTGCCGGCTGAGGAGCTAGAGGCCAAAATCTACAGGTAGGCACTTTGCAAAAAACACCTCTGTTTTCTTTCAAAAAATGTGATGTGTCCACGTTGTGTTTTGGGGCATTTCCTGTCACGGGCGCTAGGCCTACCCACACAAGTGAGGTATCATTTTTATCGGGAGACTTGGGGGAACGCTGGGTGGAAGGACATTTGGGGCTCCTCTCAGATTCCAGAACTTTCTGTCACCGAAATGTGAGGAAAACATGTTTTTTTAGCCAAATTATGAGGTTTGCAATGGATTCTGGGTAACAGAACTTGGTCAGAGCCCCACAAGTCACCCCATCTTGGATTCCCCTAGGTCTCTAGTTTTCAAAAATGCACAGGTTTGGTAGGTTTCCCTAGGTGCCGGCTGAGCTAGAGGCCAAAATCTACAGGTAGGCACTTTGCAAAAAACACCTCTGTTTTCTTTCAGAAAATGTGATGTGTCCACGTTGTGTTTTGGGGCATTTCCTGTCACGGGCGCTAGGCCTACCCACACAAGTGAGGAATCATTTTTATCGGGAGACTTGGGGGAACGCTGGGTGGAAGGACATTTGTGGCTCCTCTCAGATTCCAGAACTTTCTGTCACCGAAATGTGAGGAAAACATGTTTTTTTAGCCAAATGTTGAGGTTTGCAATGGATTCTGGGTAACAGAACCTGGTCAGAGCCCCACAAGTCACCCCATCTTGGATTCCCCTAGGTCTCTAGTTTTAAAAAATGTACCGGTTTGGTAGGTTTCCCTAGGTGCCGGCTGAGCTAGAGGCCAAAATCTACAGGTAGGCACTTTGCAAAAAACACCTCTGTTTTCTTTCAAAAAATTTGATGTGTCCACGTTGTGTTTTGGGGCATTTCCTGTCACGGGCGTTAGGCCTACACACACAAGTGAGGTATCATTTTTATCGTGAGACTTAGGGGAACGCTGGGTGGATGGAAATTTGTGGCTCCTCTCAGGTTCCAGAACTTTCTGTCACCGAAATGTGAGGAAAACATGTTTTTTTAGCCAAATTTTGAGGTTTGCAATGGATTCTGGGTAACAGAAGCTGGTCAGAGCCCCACAAGTCACCCCATCTTGGATTCCCCTAGGTCTCTAGTTTTAAAAAATGTACAGGTTTGGTAGGTTTCCCTAGGTGCCGGCTGAGCTAGAGGCCAAAATCTACAGGTAGGCACTTTGCAAAAAACACCTCTGTTTTCTTTAAAAAAATGTGATGTGTCCACGTTGTGTTTTGAGGCATATCCTGTCACGGGCGTTAGGCCTACCCACACAAGTGAGGTATCATTTTTATCGGGAGACTTGGGGGAACGCTGGGTGGAAGGAAATTTGTGGCTCCTCTCAGATTCCAGAACTTTCTGTCACCGAAATGTGAGGAAAACATGTTTTTTTAGCCAAATGTTGAGGTTTGGAATGGATTCTGGGTAACAGAACCTGGTCAGAGCCCCACAAGTCACCCCATCTTGGATTCCCCTAGGTCTCTAGTTTTCAAAAATGTACCGGTTTGGTAGGTTTCCCTAGGTGCCGGCTGAGCTAGAGGCCAAAATCTACAGGTAGGCACTTTGCAAAAAACACCTCTGTTTTCTTTCAAAAAATTTGATGTGTCCACGTTGTGTTTTGGGGCATTTCCTGTCACGGGCGTTAGGCCTACACACGCAAGTGAGGTATAATTTTTATCGTGTGACTTAGGGGAACGCTGGGTGGAAGGAAATTTGTGGCTCCTCTCAGATTCCAGAACTTTCTGTCACCGAAATGTGAGGAAAACATGTTTTTTTAGCCAAATGTTGAGGTTTGCAATGGATTCTGGGTAACAGAACCTGGTCAGAGCCCCACAAGTCACCCCATCTTGGATTCCCCTAGGTCTCTAGTTTTCAAAAATGCACAGGTTTGGTAGGTTTCCCTAGGTGCCGGCTGAGCTAGAGGACAAAATCTACAGGTAGGCACTTTGCAAAAAACACCTCTGTTTTCTTTAAAAAAATGTGATGTGTCCACGTTGTGTTTTGGGGCATTTCCTGTCACGGGCGCTAGGCCTACCCACACAAGTGAGGTATCATTTTTATCGGGAGACTTGGGGGAACACTGGGTGGAAGGAAATTTGTGGCTCCTCTCAGATTCCAGAACTTTCTTTCACCGAAATGTGAGGAAAACATGTTTTTTTAGCCAAATTTTGATGTTTGCAATGGATTCTGGGTAACAGAACCTGGTCAGAGCCCCACAAGTCACCCCATCTTGGATTCCCCTAGGTCTCTAGTTTTCAAAAATGCATAGGTTTGGTAGGTTTCCCTAGGTGCCGGCTGAGGAGCTAGAGGCCAAAATCTACAGGTAGGCACTTTGCAAAAAACACCTCTGTTTTCTTTCAAAAAATGTGATGTGTCCACGTTGTGTTTTGGGGCATTTCCTGTCACGGGCGCTAGGCCTACCCACACAAGTGAGGTATCATTTTTATCGGGAGACTTGGGGGAACGCTGGGTGGAAGGACATTTGGGGCTCCTCTCAGATTCCAGAACTTTCTGTCACCGAAATGTGAGGAAAACATGTTTTTTTAGCCAAATTATGAGGTTTGCAATGGATTCTGGGTAAGAGAACTTGGTCAGAGCCCCACAAGTCACCCCATCTTGGATTCCCCTAGGTCTCTAGTTTTCAAAAATGCACAGGTTTGGTAGGTTTCCCTAGGTGCCGGCTGAGCTAGAGGCCAAAATCTACAGGTAGGCACTTTGCAAAAAACACCTCTGTTTTCTTTCAAAAAATGTGATGTGTCCACGTTGTGTTTTGGGGTATTTCCTGTCACGGGCGCTAGGCCTACCCACACAAGTGAGGAATCATTTTTATCGGGAGACTTGGGGGAACGCTGGGTGGAAGGATATTTGTGGCTCCTCTCAGATTCCAGAACTTTCTGTCACCGAAATGTGAGGAAAACATGTTTTTTTAGCCAAATGTTGAGGTTTGCAATGGATTCTGGGTAACAGAACCTGGTCAGAGCCCCACAAGTCACCCCATCTTAGATTCCCCTAGGTCTCTAGTTTTAAAAAATGTACCGGTTTGGTAGGTTTCCCTAGGTGCCGGCTGAGCTAGAGGCCAAAATCTACAGGTAGGCACTTTGCAAAAAACACCTCTGTTTTCTTTCAAAAAATTTGATGTGTCCACGTTGTGTTTTGGGGCATTTCCTGTCACGGGCGTTAGGCCTACACACACAAGTGAGGTATCATTTTTATCGTGAGACTTAGGGGAACGCTGGGTGGAAGGAAATTTGTGGCTCCTCTCAGATTCCAGAACTTTCTGTCACCGAAATGTGAGGAAAACATGTTTGTTTAGCCAAATGTTGAGGTTTGCAATGGATTCTGGGTAACAGAACCTGGTCAGAGCCCCACAAGTCACCCCATCTTGGATTCCCCTAGGTCTCTAGTTGTCAAAAATGCACAGGTTTGGTAGGTTTCCCTAGGTGCCGGCTGAGCTAGAGGCCAAAATCTACAGGTAGGCACTTTGCAAAAAACACCTCTGTTTTCTTTCAAAAAATGTGATGTGTCCACGTTGTGTTTTGGGGCATTTCCTGTCACGGGCGCTAGGCCTACCCACACAAGTGAGGTAGCATTTTTATCGGGAGACTTGGGGGAACGTTGGGTGGATGGAAATTTGTGGCTCCTCTCAGGTTCCAGAACTTTCTGTCACCGAAATGTGAGGAAAACATGTTTTTTTAGCCAAATTTTGAGGTTTGCAATGGATTCTGGGTAACAGAAGCTGGTCAGAGCCCCACAAGTCACCCCATCTTGGATTCCCCTAGGTCTCTAGTTTTAAAAAATGTACAGGTTTGGTAGGTTTCCCTAGGTGCCGGCTGAGCTAGAGGCCAAAATCTACAGGTAGGCACTTTGCAAAAAACACCTCTGTTTTCTTTCAAAAAATGTGATGTGTCCACGTTGTGTTTTGGGGCATATCCTGTCACGGGCGTTAGGCCTACCCACACAAGTGAGGTATCATTTTTATCGGGAGACTTGGGGGAACGCTGGGTGGAAGGAAATTTGTGGCTCCTCTCAGATTCCAGAACTTTCTGTCACCGAAATGTGAGGAAAACATGTTTTTTTAGCCAAATGTTGAGGTTTGCAATGGATTCTGGGTAACAGAACCTGGTCAGAGCCCCACAAGTCACCCCATCTTGGATTCCCCTAGGTCTCTAGTTTTCAAAAATGTACCGGTTTGGTAGGTTTCCCTAGGTGCCGGCTGAGCTAGAGGCCAAAATCTACAGGTAGGCACTTTGCAAAAAACACCTCTGTTTTCTTTCAAAAAATTTGATGTGTCCACGTTGTGTTTTGGGGCATTTCCTGTCACGGGCGTTAGGCCTACACACGCAAGTGAGGTATCATTTTTATCGTGAGACTTAGGGGAACGCTGGGTGGAAGGAAATTTGTGGCTCCTCTCAGATTCCAGAACTTTCTGTCACCGAAATGTGAGGAAAACATGTTTTTTTAGCCAAATGTTGAGGTTTGCAATGGATTCGGGGTAACAGAACCTGGTCAGAGCCCCACAAGTCACCCCATCTTGGATTCCCCTAGGTCTCTAGTTTTCAAAAATGCACAGGTTTGGTAGGTTTCCCTAGGTGCCGGCTGAGCTAGAGGCCAAAATCTACAGGTAGGCACTTTGCAAAAAACACCTCTGTTTTCTTTCAAAAAATGTGATGTGTCCACGTTGTGTTTTGGGGCATTTCCTGTCACGGGCGCTAGGCCTACCCACACAAGTGAGGTATCATTTTTATCGGGAGACTTGGGGGAACGCTGGGTGGAAGGAAATTTGTGGCTCCTCTCAGATTCCAGAACTTTCTGTCACCGAAATGTGAGGAAAACATGTTTTTTTAGCCAAATTTTGATGTTTGCAATGGATTCTGGGTAACAGAACCTGGTCAGAGCCCCACAAGTCACCCCATCTTGGATTCCCCTAGGTCTCTAGTTTTCAAAAATGCACAGGTTTGGTAGGTTTCCCTAGGTGCCGGCTGAGGAGCTAGAGGCCAAAATCTACAGGTAGGCACTTTGCAAAAAACACCTCTGTTTTCTTTCAAAAAATGTGATGTGTCCACGTTGTGTTTTGGGGCATTTCCTGTCACGGGCGCTAGGCCTACCCACACAAGTGAGGTATCATTTTTATCGGGAGACTTGGGGGAACGCTGGGTGGAAGGAAATTTGTGGCTCCTCTCAGATTCCAGAACTTTCTGTCACCGAAATGTGAGGAAAACATGTTTTTTTAGCCAAATTTTGATGTTTGCAATGGATTCTGGGTAACAGAACCTGGTCAGAGCCCCACAAGTCACCCCATCTTGGATTCCCCTAGGTCTCTAGTTTTCAAAAATGCACAGGTTTGGTAGGTTTCCCTAGGTGCCGGCTGAGGAGCTAGAGGCCAAAATCTACAGGTAGGCACTTTGCAAAAAACACCTCTGTTTTCTTTCAAAAAATGTGATGTGTCCACGTTGTGTTTTGGGGCATTTCCTGTCACGGGCGCTAGGCCTACCCACACAAGTGAGGTATCATTTTTATCGGGAGACTTGGGGGAACGCTGGGTGGAAGGAAATTTGTGGCTCCTCTCAGATTCCAGAACTTTCTGTCACCGAAATGTGAGGAAAACATGTTTTTTTAGCCAAATGTTGAGGTTTGCAATGGATTCTGGGTAACAGAACCTGGTCAGAGCCCCACAAGTCACCCCATCTTGGATTCCCCTAGGTCTCTAGTTTTCAAAAATGTACCGGTTTGGTAGGTTTCCCTAGGTGCCGGCTGAGCTAGAGGCCAAAATCTACAGGTAGGCACTTTGCAAAAAACACCTCTGTTTTCTTTCAAAAAATTTGATGTGTCCACGTTGTGTTTTGGGGCATTTCCTGTCACGGGCGTTAGGCCTACACACGCAAGTGAGGTATAATTTTTATCGTGAGACTTAGGGGAACGCTGGGTGGAAGGAAATTTGTGGCTCCTCTCAGATTCCAGAACTTTCTGTCACCGAAATGTGAGGAAAACATGTTTTTTTAGCCAAATGTTGAGGTTTGCAATGGATTCTGGGTAACAGAACCTGGTCAGAGCCCCACAAGTCACCCCATCTTGGATTCCCCTAGGTCTCTAGTTTTCAAAAATGCACAGGTTTGGTAGGTTTCCCTAGGTGCCGGCTGAGCTAGAGGCCAAAATCTACAGGTAGGCACTTTGCAAAAAACACCTCTGTTTTCTTTAAAAAAATGTGATGTGTCCACGTTGTGTTTTGGGGCATTTCCTGTCACGGGCGCTAGGCCTACCCACACAAGTGAGGTATCATTTTTATCGGGAGACTTGGGGGAACGCTGGGTGGAAGGAAATTTGTGGCTCCTCTCAGATTCCAGAACTTTCTTTCACCGAAATGTGAGGAAAACATGTTTTTTTAGCCAAATTTTGATGTTTGCAATGGATTCTGGGTAACAGAACCTGGTCAGAGCCCCACAAGTCACCCCATCTTGGATTCCCCTAGGTCTCTAGTTTTCAAAAATGCACAGGTTTGGTAGGTTTCCCTAGGTGCCGGCTGAGGAGCTAGAGGCCAAAATCTACAGGTAGGCACTTTGCAAAAAACACCTCTGTTTTCTTTCAAAAAATGTGATGTGTCCACGTTGTGTTTTGGGGCATTTCCTGTCACGGGCGCTAGGCCTACCCACACAAGTGAGGTATCATTTTTATCGGGAGACTTGGGGGAACGCTGGGTGGAAGGACATTTGGGGCTCCTCTCAGATTCCAGAACTTTCTGTCACCGAAATGTGAGGAAAACATGTTTTTTTAGCCAAATTATGAGGTTTGCAATGGATTCTGGGTAACAGAACTTGGTCAGAGCCCCACAAGTCACCCCATCTTGGATTCCCCTAGGTCTCTAGTTTTCAAAAATGCACAGGTTTGGTAGGTTTCCCTAGGTGCCGGCTGAGCTAGAGGCCAAAATCTACAGGTAGGCACTTTGCAAAAAACACCTCTGTTTTCTTTCAAAAAATGTGATGTGTCCACGTTGTGTTTTGGGGCATTTCCTGTCACGGGCGCTAGGCCTACCCACACAAGTGAGGTATCATTTTTATCGGGAGACTTGGGGGAACGCTGGGTGGAAGGACATTTGTGGCTCCTCTCAGATTCCAGAACTTTCTGTCACCGAAATGTGAGGAAAACATGTTTTTTTAGCCAAATGTTGAGGTTTGCAATGGATTCTGGGTAACAGAACCTGGTCAGAGCCCCACAAGTCACCCCATCTTGGATTCCCCTAGGTCTCTAGTTTTAAAAAATGTACCGGTTTGGTAGGTTTCCCTAGGTGCCGGCTGAGCTAGAGGCCAAAATCTACAGGTAGGCACTTTGCAAAAAACACCTCTGTTTTCTTTCAAAAAATTTGATGTGTCCACGTTGTGTTTTGGGGCATATCCTGTCACGGGCGTTAGGCCTACCCACACAAGTGAGGTATCATTTTTATCGGGAGACTTGGGGAACGCTGGGTGGAAGGAAATTTGTGGCTCCTCTCAGATTCCAGAACTTTCTGTCACCGAAATGTGAGGAAAACATGTTTTTTTAGCCAAATGTTGAGGTTTGCAATGGATTCTGGGTAACAGAACCTGGTCAGAGCCCCACAAGTCACCCCATCTTGGATTCCCCTAGGTCTCTAGTTTTCAAAAATGTACCGGTTTGGTAGGTTTCCCTAGGTGCCGGCTGAGCTAGAGGCCAAAATCTACAGGTAGGCACTTTGCAAAAAACACCTCTGTTTTCTTTCAAAAAATTTGATGTGTCCACGTTGTGTTTTGGGGCATTTCCTGTCACGGGCGTTAGGCCTACACACGCAAGTGAGGTATCATTTTTATCGTGAGACTTAGGGGAACGCTGGGTGGAAGGAAATTTGTGGCTCCTCTCAGATTCCAGAACTTTCTGTCACCGAAATGTGAGGAAAACATGTTTTTTTAGCCAAATGTTGAGGTTTGCAATGGATTCTGGGTAACAGAACCTAGTCAGAGCCCCACAAGTCACCCCATCTTGGATTCCCCTAGGTCTCTAGTTTTCAAAAATGCACAGGTTTGGTAGGTTTCCCTAGGTGCCGGCTGAGCTAGAGGCCAAAATCTACAGGTAGGCACTTTGCAAAAAACACCTCTGTTTTCTTTAAAAAAATGTGATGTGTCCACGTTGTGTTTTGGGGCATTTCCTGTCACGGGCGCTAGGCCTACCCACACAAGTGAGGTATCATTTTTATCGGGAGACTTGGGGGAACGCTGGGTGGAAGGAAATTTGTGGCTCCTCTCAGATTCCAGAACTTTCTGTCACCGAAATGTGAGGAAAACATGTTTTTTTAGCCAAATGTTGATGTTTGCAATGGATTCTGGGTAACAGAACCTGGTCAGAGCCCCACAAGTCACCCCATCTTGGATTCCCCTAGGTCTCTAGTTTTCAAAAATGCACAGGTTTGGTAGGTTTCCCTAGGTGCCGGCTGAGGAGCTAGAGGCCAAAATCTACAGGTAGGCACTTTGCAAAAAACACCTCTGTTTTCTTTCAAAAAATGTGATGTGTTCACGTTGTGTTTTGGGGCATTTCCTGTCACGGGCGCTAGGCCTACCTACACAAGTGAGGTATCATTTTTATCGGGAGACTTGGGGGAACGCTGGGTGGAAGGACATTTGGGGCTCCTCTCAGATTCCAGAACTTTCTGTCACCGAAATGTGAGGAAAACATGTTTTTTTAGCCAAATTTTTAGGTTTGCAATGGATTCTGGGTAACAGAAGCTGGTCAGAGCCCCACAAGTCACCCCATCTTGGATTCCCCTAGGTCTCTAGTTTTCAAAAATGTACAGGTTTGGTAGGTTTCCCTAGGTGCCGGCTGAGCTAGAGGCCAAAATCTACAGGTAGGCACTTTGCAAAAAACACCTCTGTTTTCTTTAAAAAAATGTGATGTGTCCACGTTGTGTTTTGGGGCATATCCTGTCACGGGCGTTAGGCCTACCCACACAATTGAGGTATCATTTTTATCGGGAGACTTGGGGGAACGCTGGGTGGAAGGAAATTTGTGGCTCCTCTCAGATTCCAGAACTTTCTGTCACCGAAATGTGAGGAAAACATGTTTTTTTAGCCAAATGTTGAGGTTTGGAATGGATTCTGGGTAACAGAACCTGGTCAGAGCCCCACAAGTCACCCCATCTTGGATTCCCCTAGGTCTCTAGTTTTCAAAAATGTACCGGTTTGGTAGGTTTCCCTAGGTGCCGGCTGAGCTAGAGGCCAAAATCTACAGGTAGGCACTTTGCAAAAAACACCTCTGTTTTCTTTCAAAAAATTTGATGTGTCCACGTTGTGTTTTGGGGCATTTCCTGTCACGGGCGTTAGGCCTACACACGCAAGTGAGGTATAATTTTTATCGTGAGACTTAGGGGAACGCTGGGTGGAAGGAAATTTGTGGCTCCTCTCAGATTCCAGAACTTTCTGTCACCGAAATGTGAGGAAAACATGTTTTTTTAGCCAAATGTTGAGGTTTGCAATGGATTCTGGGTAACAGAACCTGGTCAGAGCCCCACAAGTCACCCCATCTTGGATTCCCCTAGGTCTCTAGTTTTAAAAAATGCACAGGTTTGGTAGGTTTCCCTAGGTGCCGGCTGAGCTAGAGGCCAAAATCTACAGGTAGGCACTTTGCAAAAAACACCTCTGTTTTCTTTAAAAAAATGTGATGTGTCCACGTTGTGTTTTGGGGCATTTCCTGTCACGGGCGCTAGGCCTACCCACACAAGTGAGGTATCATTTTTATCGCGAGACTTGGGGGAACGCTGGGTGGAAGGAATTTTGTGGCTCCTCTCAGATTCCAGAACTTTCTGTCACCGAAATGTGAGGAAAACATGTTTTTTTAGCCAAATGTTGATGTTTGCAATGGATTCTGGGTAACAGAACCTGGTCAGAGCCCCACAAGTCACCCCATCTTGGATTCCCCTAGGTCTCTAGTTTTCAAAAATGCACAGGTTTGGTAGGTTTCCCTAGGTGCCGGCTGAGGAGCTAGAGGCCAAAATCTACAGGTAGGCACTTTGCAAAAAACACCTCTGTTTTCTTTCAAAAAATGTGATGTGTTCACGTTGTGTTTTGGGGCATTTCCTGTCACGGGCGCTAGGCCTACCTACACAAGTGAGGTATCATTTTTATCGGGAGACTTGGGGGAACGCTGGGTGGAAGGACATTTGGGGCTCCTCTCAGATTCCAGAACTTTCTGTCACCGAAATGTGAGGAAAACATGTTTTTTTAGCCAAATTTTGAGGTTTGCAATGGATTCTGGGTAACAGAAGCTGGTCAGAGCCCCACAAGTCACCCCATCTTGGATTCCCCTAGGTCTCTAGTTTTAAAAAATGTACAGGTTTGGTAGGTTTCCCTAGGTGCCGGCTGAGCTAGAGGCCAAAATCTACAGGTAGGCACTTTGCAAAAAACACCTCTGTTTTCTTTAAAAAAATGTGATGTGTCCACGTTGTGTTTTGGGGCATATCCTGTCACGGGCGTTAGGCCTACCCACACAATTGAGGTATCATTTTTATCGGGAGACTTGGGGGAACGCTGGGTGGAAGGAAATTTGTGGCTCCTCTCAGATTCCAGAACTTTCTGTCACCGAAATGTGAGGAAAACATGTTTTTTTAGCCAAATGTTGAGGTTTGGAATGGATTCTGGGTAACAGAACCTGGTCAGAGCCCCACAAGTCACCCCATCTTGGATTCCCCTAGGTCTCTAGTTTTCAAAAATGTACCGGTTTGGTAGGTTTCCCTAGGTGCCGGCTGAGATAGAGGCCAAAATCTACAGGTAGGCACTTTGCAAAAAACACCTCTGTTTTCTTTCAAAAAATTTGATGTGTCCACGTTGTGTTTTGGGGCATTTCCTGTCACGGGCGTTAGGCCTACACACGCAAGTGAGGTATAATTTTTATCGTGAGACTTAGGGGAACGCTGGGTGGAAGGAAATTTGTGGCTCCTCTCAGATTCCAGAACTTTCTGTCACCGAAATGTGAGGAAAACATGTTTTTTTAGCCAAATGTTGAGGTTTGCAATGGATTCTGGGTAACAGAACCTGGTCAGAGCCCCACAAGTCACCCCATCTTGGATTCCCCTAGGTCTCTAGTTTTCAAAAATGCACAGGTTTGGTAGGTTTCCCTAGGTGCCGGCTGAGCTAGAGGCCAAAATCTACAGGTAGGCACTTTGCAAAAAACACCTCTGTTTTCTTTAAAAAAATGTGATGTGTCCACGTTGTGTTTTGGGGCATTTCCTGTCACGGGCGCTAGGCCTACCCACACAAGTGAGGTATCATTTTTATCGGGAGACTTGGGGGAACGCTGGGTGGAAGGAAATTTGTGGCTCCTCTCAGATTCCAGAACTTTCTGTCACCGAAATGTGAGGAAAACATGTTTTTTTAGCCAAATTTTGATGTTTGCAATGGATTCTGGGTAACAGAACCTGGTCAGAGCCCCACAAGTCACCCCATCTTGGATTCCCCTAGGTCTCTAGTTTTCAAAAATGCACAGGTTTGGTATGTTTCCCTAGGTGCCGGCTGAGGAGCTAGAGGCCAAAATCTACAGGTAGGCACTTTGCAAAAAACACCTCTGTTTTCTTTCAAAAAATGTGATGTGTCCACGTTGTGTTTTGGGGCATTTCCTGTCACGGGCGCTAGGCCTACCTACACAAGTGAGGTATCATTTTTATCGGGAGACTTGGGGGAACGCTGGGTGGAAGGACATTTGGGGCTCCTCTCAGATTCCAGAACTTTCTGTCACCGAAATGTGAGGAAAACATGTTTTTTTAGCCAAATTATGAGGTTTGCAATGGATTCTGGGTAACAGAACTTGGTCAGAGCCCCACAAGTCACCCCATCTTGGATTCCCCTAGGTCTCTAGTTTTCAAAAATGCACAGGTTTGGTAGGTTTCCCTAGGTGCCGGCTGAGCTAGAGGCCAAAATCTACAGGTAGGCACTTTGCAAAAAACACCTCTGTTTTCTTTCAAAAAATGTGATGTGTCCACGTTGTGTTTTGGGGCATTTCCTGTCACGGGCGCTAGGCCTACCCACACAAGTGAGGTATCATTTTTATCGGGAGACTTGGGGGAACGTTGGGTGGATGGAAATTTGTGGCTCCTCTCAGGTTCCAGAACTTTCTGTCACCGAAATGTGAGGAAAACATGTTTTTTTAGCCAAATTGTGAGGTTTGCAATGGATTCTGGGTAACAGAAGCTGGTCAGAGCCCCACAAGTCACCCCATCTTGGATTCCCCTAGGTCTCTAGTTTTAAAAAATGTACAGGTTTGGTAGGTTTCCCTAGGTGCCGGCTGAGCTAGAGGCCAAAATCTACAGGTAGGCACTTTGCAAAAAACACCTCTGTTTTCTTTAAAAAAATGTGATGTGTCCACGTTGTGTTTTGGGGCATATCCTGTCACGGGCGTTAGGCCTACCCACACAAGTGAGGTATCATTTTTATCGGGAGACTTGGGGGAACGCTGGGTGGAAGGAAATTTGTGGCTCCTCTCAGATTCCAGAACTTTCTGTCACCGAAATGTGAGGAAAACATGTTTTTTTAGCCAAATGTTGAGGTTTGGAATGGATTCTGGGTAACAGAACCTGGTCAGAGCCCCACAAGTCACCCCATCTTGGATTCCCCTAGGTCTCTAGTTTTCAAAAATGCACAGGTTTGGTAGGTTTCCCTAGGTGCCGGCTGAGCTAGAGGACAAAATCTACAGGTAGGCACTTTGCAAAAAACACCTCTGTTTTCTTTAAAAAAATGTGATGTGTCCACGTTGTGTTTTGGGGCATTTCCTGTCACGGGCGCTAGGCCTACCCACACAAGTGAGGTATCATTTTTATCGGGAGACTTGGGGGAACGCTGGGTGGAAGGAAATTTGTGGCTCCTCTCAGATTCCAGAACTTTTTTTCACCGAAATGTGAGGAAAACATGTTTTTTTAGCCAAATTTTGATGTTTGCAATGGATTCTGGGTAACAGAACCTGGTCAGAGCCCCAGAAGTCACCCCATCTTGGATTCCCCTAGGTCTCTAGTTTTCAAAAATGCACAGGTTTGGTAGGTTTCCCTAGGTGCCGGCTGAGGAGCTAGAGGCCAAAATCTACAGGTAGGCACTTTGCAAAAAACACCTCTGTTTTCTTTCAAAAAATGTGATGTGTCCACGTTGTGTTTTGGGGCATTTCCTGTCACGGGCGCTAGGCCTACCCACACAAGTGAGGTATCATTTTTATCGGGAGACTTGGGGGAACGCTGGGTGGAAGGACATTTGGGGCTCCTCTCAGATTCCAGAACTTTCTGTCACCGAAATGTGAGGAAAACATGTTTTTTTAGCCAAATTATGAGGTTTGCAATGGATTCTGGGTAACAGAACTTGGTCAGAGCCCCACAAGTCACCCCATCTTGGATTCCCCTAGGTCTCTAGTTTTCAAAAATGCACAGGTTTGGTAGGTTTCCCTAGGTGCCGGCTGAGCTAGAGGCCAAAATCTACAGGTAGGCACTTTGCAAAAAACACCTCTGTTTTTTCTTTCAAAAAATGTGATGTGTCCACGTTGTGTTTTGGGGCATTTCCTGTCACGGGCGCTAGGCCTACCCACACAAGTGAGGAATCATTTTTATCGGGAGACTTGGGGGAACGCTGGGTGGAAGGACATTTGTGGCTCCTCTCAGATTCCAGAACTTTCTGTCACCGAAATGTGAGGAAAACATGTTTTTTTAGCCAAATGTTGAGGTTTGCAATGGATTCTGGGTAACAGAACCTGGTCAGAGCCCCACAAGTCACCCCATCTTGGATTCCCCTAGGTCTCTAGTTTTAAAAAATGTACCGGTTTGGTAGGTTTCCCTAGGTGCCGGCTGAGCTAGAGGCCAAAATCTACAGGTAGGCACTTTGCAAAAAACACCTCTGTTTTCTTTCAAAAAATGTGATGTGTCCACGTTGTGTTTTGGGGCATTTCCTGTCACGGGCGCTAGGCCTACCCACACAAGTGAGGTATCATTTTTATCGGGAGACTTGGGGGAACGCTGGGTGGAAGGAAATTTGTGGCTCCTCTCAGATTCCAGAACTTTCTGTCACCGAAATGTGAGGAAAACATGTTTTTTTAGCCAAATGTTGAGGTTTGCAATGGATTCTGGGTAACAGAACCTGGTCAGAGCCCCACAAGTCACCCCATCTTGGATTCCCCTAGGTCTCTAGTTTTCAAAAATGTACAGGTTTGGTAGGTTTCCCTAGGTGCCGGCTGAGCTAGAGGCCAAAATCTACAGGTAGGCACTTTGCAAAAAACACCTCTGTTTTCTTTAAAAAAATGTGATGTGTCCACGTTGTGTTTTGGGGCATTTCCTGTCACGGGCGCTAGGCCTACCCACACAAGTGAGGTATCATTTTTATCGGGAGACTTGGGGGAACGCTGGGTGGAAGGAATTTTGTGGCTCCTCTCAGATTCCAGAACTTTCTGTCACCGAAATGTGAGGAAAACATGTTTTTTTAGCCAAATGTTGATGTTTGCAATGGATTCTGGGTAACAGAACCTGGTCAGAGCCCCACAAGTCACCCCATCTTGGATTCCCCTAGGTCTCTAGTTTTCAAAAATGCACAGGTTTGGTAGGTTTCCCTAGGTGCCGGCTGAGGAGCTAGAGGCCAAAATCTACAGGTAGGCACTTTGCAAAAAACACCTCTGTTTTCTTTCAAAAAATGTGATGTGTTCACGTTGTGTTTTGGGGCATTTCCTGTCACGGGCGCTAGGCCTACCTACACAAGTGAGGTATCATTTTTATCGGGAGACTTGGGGGAACGCTGGGTGGAAGGACATTTGGGGCTCCTCTCAGATTCCAGAACTTTCTGTCACCGAAATGTGAGGAAAACATGTTTTTTTAGCCAAATTTTGAGGTTTGCAATGGATTCTGGGTAACAGAAGCTGGTCAGAGCCCCACAAGTCACCCCATCTTGGATTCCCCTAGGTCTCTAGTTTTAAAAAATGTACAGGTTTGGTAGGTTTCCCTAGGTGCCGGCTGAGCTAGAGGCCAAAATCTACAGGTAGGCACTTTGCAAAAAACACCTCTGTTTTCTTTAAAAAAATGTGATGTGTCCACGTTGTGTTTTGGGGCATATCCTGTCACGGGCGTTAGGCCTACCCACACAATTGAGGTATCATTTTTATCGGGAGACTTGGGGGAACGCTGGGTGGAAGGAAATTTGTGGCTCCTCTCAGATTCCAGAACTTTCTGTCACCGAAATGTGAGGAAAACATGTTTTTTTAGCCAAATGTTGAGGTTTGGAATGGATTCTGGGTAACAGAACCTGGTCAGAGCCCCACAAGTCACCCCATCTTGGATTCCCCTAGGTCTCTAGTTTTCAAAAATGTACCGGTTTGGTAGGTTTCCCTAGGTGCCGGCTGAGCTAGAGGCCAAAATCTACAGGTAGGCACTTTGCAAAAAACACCTCTGTTTTCTTTCAAAAAATTTGATGTGTCCACGTTGTGTTTTGGGGCATTTCCTGTCACGGGCGTTAGGCCTACACACGCAAGTGAGGTATAATTTTTATCGTGAGACTTAGGGGAACGCTGGGTGGAAGGAAATTTGTGGCTCCTCTCAGATTCCAGAACTTTCTGTCACCGAAATGTGAGGAAAACATGTTTTTTTAGCCAAATGTTGAGGTTTGCAATGGATTCTGGGTAACAGAACCTGGTCAGAGCCCCACAAGTCACCCCATCTTGGATTCCCCTAGGTCTCTAGTTTTCAAAAATGCACAGGTTTGGTAGGTTTCCCTAGGTGCCGGCTGAGCTAGAGGACAAAATCTACAGGTAGGCACTTTGCAAAAAACACCTCTGTTTTCTTTAAAAAAATGTGATGTGTCCACGTTGTGTTTTGGGGCATTTCCTGTCACGGGCGCTAGGCCTACCCACACAAGTGAGGTATCATTTTTATCGGGAGACTTGGGGGAACGCTGGGTGGAAGGAAATTTGTGGCTCCTCTCAGATTCCAGAACTTTCTGTCACCGAAATGTGAGGAAAACATGTTTTTTTAGCCAAATTTTGATGTTTGCAATGGATTCTGGGTAACAGAACCTGGTCAGAGCCCCACAAGTCACCCCATCTTGGATTCCCCTAGGTCTCTAGTTTTCAAAAATGCACAGGTTTGGTATGTTTCCCTAGGTGCCGGCTGAGGAGCTAGAGGCCAAAATCTACAGGTAGGCACTTTGCAAAAAACACCTCTGTTTTCTTTCAAAAAATGTGATGTGTCCACGTTGTGTTTTGGGGCATTTCCTGTCACGGGCGCTAGGCCTACCTACACAAGTGAGGTATCATTTTTATCGGGAGACTTGGGGGAACGCTGGGTGGAAGGACATTTGGGGCTCCTCTCAGATTCCAGAACTTTCTGTCACCGAAATGTGAGGAAAACATGTTTTTTTAGCCAAATTATGAGGTTTGCAATGGATTCTGGGTAACAGAACTTGGTCAGAGCCCCACAAGTCACCCCATCTTGGATTCCCCTAGGTCTCTAGTTTTCAAAAATGCACAGGTTTGGTAGGTTTCCCTAGGTGCCGGCTGAGCTAGAGGCCAAAATCTACAGGTAGGCACTTTGCAAAAAACACCTCTGTTTTCTTTCAAAAAATGTGATGTGTCCACGTTGTGTTTTGGGGCATTTCCTGTCACGGGCGTTAGGCCTACCCACACAAGTGAGGTATCATTTTTATCGGGAGACTTGGGGAACGCTGGGTGGAAGGAAATTTGTGGCTCCTCTCAGATTCCAGAACTTTCTGTCACCGAAATGTGAGGAAAACATGTTTTTTTAGCCAAATGTTGAGGTTTGCAATGGATTCTGGGTAACAGAACCTGGTCAGAGCCCCACAAGTCACCCCATCTTGGATTCCCCTAGGTCTCTAGTTTTCAAAAATGTACCGGTTTGGTAGGTTTCCCTAGGTGCCGGCTGAGCTAGAGGCCAAAATCTACAGGTAGGCACTTTGCAAAAAACACCTCTGTTTTCTTTCAAAAAATTTGATGTGTCCACGTTGTGTTTTGGGGCATTTCCTGTCACGGGCGTTAGGCCTACACACGCAAGTGAGGTATCATTTTTATCGTGAGACTTAGGGGAACGCTGGGTGGAAGGAAATTTGTGGCTCCTCTCAGATTCCAGAACTTTCTGTCACCGAAATGTGAGGAAAACATGTTTTTTTAGCCAAATGTTGAGGTTTGCAATGGATTCTGGGTAACAGAACCTAGTCAGAGCCCCACAAGTCACCCCATCTTGGATTCCCCTAGGTCTCTAGTTTTCAAAAATGCACAGGTTTGGTAGGTTTCCCTAGGTGCCGGCTGAGCTAGAGGCCAAAATCTACAGGTAGGCACTTTGCAAAAAACACCTCTGTTTTCTTTAAAAAAATGTGATGTGTCCACGTTGTGTTTTGGGGCATTTCCTGTCACGGGCGCTAGGCCTACCCACACAAGTGAGGTATCATTTTTATCGGGAGACTTGGGGGAACGCTGGGTGGAAGGAAATTTGTGGCTCCTCTCAGATTCCAGAACTTTCTGTCACCGAAATGTGAGGAAAACATGTTTTTTTAGCCAAATGTTGATGTTTGCAATGGATTCTGGGTAACAGAACCTGGTCAGAGCCCCACAAGTCACCCCATCTTGGATTCCCCTAGGTCTCTAGTTTTCAAAAATGCACAGGTTTGGTAGGTTTCCCTAGGTGCCGGCTGAGGAGCTAGAGGCCAAAATCTACAGGTAGGCACTTTGCAAAAAACACCTCTGTTTTCTTTCAAAAAATGTGATGTGTTCACGTTGTGTTTTGGGGCATTTCCTGTCACGGGCGCTAGGCCTACCTACACAAGTGAGGTATCATTTTTATCGGGAGACTTGGGGGAACGCTGGGTGGAAGGACATTTGGGGCTCCTCTCAGATTCCAGAACTTTCTGTCACCGAAATGTGAGGAAAACATGTTTTTTTAGCCAAATTTTTAGGTTTGCAATGGATTCTGGGTAACAGAAGCTGGTCAGAGCCCCACAAGTCACCCCATCTTGGATTCCCCTAGGTCTCTAGTTTTCAAAAATGTACAGGTTTGGTAGGTTTCCCTAGGTGCCGGCTGAGCTAGAGGCCAAAATCTACAGGTAGGCACTTTGCAAAAAACACCTCTGTTTTCTTTAAAAAAATGTGATGTGTCCACGTTGTGTTTTGGGGCATATCCTGTCACGGGCGTTAGGCCTACCCACACAATTGAGGTATCATTTTTATCGGGAGACTTGGGGGAACGCTGGGTGGAAGGAAATTTGTGGCTCCTCTCAGATTCCAGAACTTTCTGTCACCGAAATGTGAGGAAAACATGTTTTTTTAGCCAAATGTTGAGGTTTGGAATGGATTCTGGGTAACAGAACCTGGTCAGAGCCCCACAAGTCACCCCATCTTGGATTCCCCTAGGTCTCTAGTTTTCAAAAATGTACCGGTTTGGTAGGTTTCCCTAGGTGCCGGCTGAGCTAGAGGCCAAAATCTACAGGTAGGCACTTTGCAAAAAACACCTCTGTTTTCTTTCAAAAAATTTGATGTGTCCACGTTGTGTTTTGGGGCATTTCCTGTCACGGGCGTTAGGCCTACACACGCAAGTGAGGTATAATTTTTATCGTGAGACTTAGGGGAACGCTGGGTGGAAGGAAATTTGTGGCTCCTCTCAGATTCCAGAACTTTCTGTCACCGAAATGTGAGGAAAACATGTTTTTTTAGCCAAATGTTGAGGTTTGCAATGGATTCTGGGTAACAGAACCTGGTCAGAGCCCCACAAGTCACCCCATCTTGGATTCCCCTAGGTCTCTAGTTTTAAAAAATGCACAGGTTTGGTAGGTTTCCCTAGGTGCCGGCTGAGCTAGAGGCCAAAATCTACAGGTAGGCACTTTGCAAAAAACACCTCTGTTTTCTTTAAAAAAATGTGATGTGTCCACGTTGTGTTTTGGGGCATTTCCTGTCACGGGCGCTAGGCCTACCCACACAAGTGAGGTATCATTTTTATCGCGAGACTTGGGGGAACGCTGGGTGGAAGGAATTTTGTGGCTCCTCTCAGATTCCAGAACTTTCTGTCACCGAAATGTGAGGAAAACATGTTTTTTTAGCCAAATGTTGATGTTTGCAATGGATTCTGGGTAACAGAACCTGGTCAGAGCCCCACAAGTCACCCCATCTTGGATTCCCCTAGGTCTCTAGTTTTCAAAAATGCACAGGTTTGGTAGGTTTCCCTAGGTGCCGGCTGAGGAGCTAGAGGCCAAAATCTACAGGTAGGCACTTTGCAAAAAACACCTCTGTTTTCTTTCAAAAAATGTGATGTGTTCACGTTGTGTTTTGGGGCATTTCCTGTCACGGGCGCTAGGCCTACCTACACAAGTGAGGTATCATTTTTATCGGGAGACTTGGGGGAACGCTGGGTGGAAGGACATTTGGGGCTCCTCTCAGATTCCAGAACTTTCTGTCACCGAAATGTGAGGAAAACATGTTTTTTTAGCCAAATTTTGAGGTTTGCAATGGATTCTGGGTAACAGAAGCTGGTCAGAGCCCCACAAGTCACCCCATCTTGGATTCCCCTAGGTCTCTAGTTTTAAAAAATGTACAGGTTTGGTAGGTTTCCCTAGGTGCCGGCTGAGCTAGAGGCCAAAATCTACAGGTAGGCACTTTGCAAAAAACACCTCTGTTTTCTTTAAAAAAATGTGATGTGTCCACGTTGTGTTTTGGGGCATATCCTGTCACGGGCGTTAGGCCTACCCACACAATTGAGGTATCATTTTTATCGGGAGACTTGGGGGAACGCTGGGTGGAAGGAAATTTGTGGCTCCTCTCAGATTCCAGAACTTTCTGTCACCGAAATGTGAGGAAAACATGTTTTTTTAGCCAAATGTTGAGGTTTGGAATGGATTCTGGGTAACAGAACCTGGTCAGAGCCCCACAAGTCACCCCATCTTGGATTCCCCTAGGTCTCTAGTTTTCAAAAATGTACCGGTTTGGTAGGTTTCCCTAGGTGCCGGCTGAGATAGAGGCCAAAATCTACAGGTAGGCACTTTGCAAAAAACACCTCTGTTTTCTTTCAAAAAATTTGATGTGTCCACGTTGTGTTTTGGGGCATTTCCTGTCACGGGCGTTAGGCCTACACACGCAAGTGAGGTATAATTTTTATCGTGAGACTTAGGGGAACGCTGGGTGGAAGGAAATTTGTGGCTCCTCTCAGATTCCAGAACTTTCTGTCACCGAAATGTGAGGAAAACATGTTTTTTTAGCCAAATGTTGAGGTTTGCAATGGATTCTGGGTAACAGAACCTGGTCAGAGCCCCACAAGTCACCCCATCTTGGATTCCCCTAGGTCTCTAGTTTTCAAAAATGCACAGGTTTGGTAGGTTTCCCTAGGTGCCGGCTGAGCTAGAGGCCAAAATCTACAGGTAGGCACTTTGCAAAAAACACCTCTGTTTTCTTTAAAAAAATGTGATGTGTCCACGTTGTGTTTTGGGGCATTTCCTGTCACGGGCGCTAGGCCTACCCACACAAGTGAGGTATCATTTTTATCGGGAGACTTGGGGGAACGCTGGGTGGAAGGAAATTTGTGGCTCCTCTCAGATTCCAGAACTTTCTGTCACCGAAATGTGAGGAAAACATGTTTTTTTAGCCAAATTTTGATGTTTGCAATGGATTCTGGGTAACAGAACCTGGTCAGAGCCCCACAAGTCACCCCATCTTGGATTCCCCTAGGTCTCTAGTTTTCAAAAATGCACAGGTTTGGTATGTTTCCCTAGGTGCCGGCTGAGGAGCTAGAGGCCAAAATCTACAGGTAGGCACTTTGCAAAAAACACCTCTGTTTTCTTTCAAAAAATGTGATGTGTCCACGTTGTGTTTTGGGGCATTTCCTGTCACGGGCGCTAGGCCTACCTACACAAGTGAGGTATCATTTTTATCGGGAGACTTGGGGGAACGCTGGGTGGAAGGACATTTGGGGCTCCTCTCAGATTCCAGAACTTTCTGTCACCGAAATGTGAGGAAAACATGTTTTTTTAGCCAAATTATGAGGTTTGCAATGGATTCTGGGTAACAGAACTTGGTCAGAGCCCCACAAGTCACCCCATCTTGGATTCCCCTAGGTCTCTAGTTTTCAAAAATGCACAGGTTTGGTAGGTTTCCCTAGGTGCCGGCTGAGCTAGAGGCCAAAATCTACAGGTAGGCACTTTGCAAAAAACACCTCTGTTTTCTTTCAAAAAATGTGATGTGTCCACGTTGTGTTTTGGGGCATTTCCTGTCACGGGCGCTAGGCCTACCCACACAAGTGAGGTATCATTTTTATCGGGAGACTTGGGGGAACGTTGGGTGGATGGAAATTTGTGGCTCCTCTCAGGTTCCAGAACTTTCTGTCACCGAAATGTGAGGAAAACATGTTTTTTTAGCCAAATTGTGAGGTTTGCAATGGATTCTGGGTAACAGAAGCTGGTCAGAGCCCCACAAGTCACCCCATCTTGGATTCCCCTAGGTCTCTAGTTTTAAAAAATGTACAGGTTTGGTAGGTTTCCCTAGGTGCCGGCTGAGCTAGAGGCCAAAATCTACAGGTAGGCACTTTGCAAAAAACACCTCTGTTTTCTTTAAAAAAATGTGATGTGTCCACGTTGTGTTTTGGGGCATATCCTGTCACGGGCGTTAGGCCTACCCACACAAGTGAGGTATCATTTTTATCGGGAGACTTGGGGGAACGCTGGGTGGAAGGAAATTTGTGGCTCCTCTCAGATTCCAGAACTTTCTGTCACCGAAATGTGAGGAAAACATGTTTTTTTAGCCAAATGTTGAGGTTTGGAATGGATTCTGGGTAACAGAACCTGGTCAGAGCCCCACAAGTCACCCCATCTTGGATTCCCCTAGGTCTCTAGTTTTCAAAAATGCACAGGTTTGGTAGGTTTCCCTAGGTGCCGGCTGAGCTAGAGGACAAAATCTACAGGTAGGCACTTTGCAAAAAACACCTCTGTTTTCTTTAAAAAAATGTGATGTGTCCACGTTGTGTTTTGGGGCATTTCCTGTCACGGGCGCTAGGCCTACCCACACAAGTGAGGTATCATTTTTATCGGGAGACTTGGGGGAACGCTGGGTGGAAGGAAATTTGTGGCTCCTCTCAGATTCCAGAACTTTTTTTCACCGAAATGTGAGGAAAACATGTTTTTTTAGCCAAATTTTGATGTTTGCAATGGATTCTGGGTAACAGAACCTGGTCAGAGCCCCAGAAGTCACCCCATCTTGGATTCCCCTAGGTCTCTAGTTTTCAAAAATGCACAGGTTTGGTAGGTTTCCCTAGGTGCCGGCTGAGGAGCTAGAGGCCAAAATCTACAGGTAGGCACTTTGCAAAAAACACCTCTGTTTTCTTTCAAAAAATGTGATGTGTCCACGTTGTGTTTTGGGGCATTTCCTGTCACGGGCGCTAGGCCTACCCACACAAGTGAGGTATCATTTTTATCGGGAGACTTGGGGGAACGCTGGGTGGAAGGACATTTGGGGCTCCTCTCAGATTCCAGAACTTTCTGTCACCGAAATGTGAGGAAAACATGTTTTTTTAGCCAAATTATGAGGTTTGCAATGGATTCTGGGTAACAGAACTTGGTCAGAGCCCCACAAGTCACCCCATCTTGGATTCCCCTAGGTCTCTAGTTTTCAAAAATGCACAGGTTTGGTAGGTTTCCCTAGGTGCCGGCTGAGCTAGAGGCCAAAATCTACAGGTAGGCACTTTGCAAAAAACACCTCTGTTTTTTCTTTCAAAAAATGTGATGTGTCCACGTTGTGTTTTGGGGCATTTCCTGTCACGGGCGCTAGGCCTACCCACACAAGTGAGGAATCATTTTTATCGGGAGACTTGGGGGAACGCTGGGTGGAAGGACATTTGTGGCTCCTCTCAGATTCCAGAACTTTCTGTCACCGAAATGTGAGGAAAACATGTTTTTTTAGCCAAATGTTGAGGTTTGCAATGGATTCTGGGTAACAGAACCTGGTCAGAGCCCCACAAGTCACCCCATCTTGGATTCCCCTAGGTCTCTAGTTTTAAAAAATGTACCGGTTTGGTAGGTTTCCCTAGGTGCCGGCTGAGCTAGAGGCCAAAATCTACAGGTAGGCACTTTGCAAAAAACACCTCTGTTTTCTTTCAAAAAATGTGATGTGTCCACGTTGTGTTTTGGGGCATTTCCTGTCACGGGCGCTAGGCCTACCCACACAAGTGAGGTATCATTTTTATCGGGAGACTTGGGGGAACGCTGGGTGGAAGGAAATTTGTGGCTCCTCTCAGATTCCAGAACTTTCTGTCACCGAAATGTGAGGAAAACATGTTTTTTTAGCCAAATGTTGAGGTTTGCAATGGATTCTGGGTAACAGAACCTGGTCAGAGCCCCACAAGTCACCCCATCTTGGATTCCCCTAGGTCTCTAGTTTTCAAAAATGTACAGGTTTGGTAGGTTTCCCTAGGTGCCGGCTGAGCTAGAGGCCAAAATCTACAGGTAGGCACTTTGCAAAAAACACCTCTGTTTTCTTTAAAAAAATGTGATGTGTCCACGTTGTGTTTTGGGGCATTTCCTGTCACGGGCGCTAGGCCTACCCACACAAGTGAGGTATCATTTTTATCGGGAGACTTGGGGGAACGCTGGGTGGAAGGAATTTTGTGGCTCCTCTCAGATTCCAGAACTTTCTGTCACCGAAATGTGAGGAAAACATGTTTTTTTAGCCAAATGTTGATGTTTGCAATGGATTCTGGGTAACAGAACCTGGTCAGAGCCCCACAAGTCACCCCATCTTGGATTCCCCTAGGTCTCTAGTTTTCAAAAATGCACAGGTTTGGTAGGTTTCCCTAGGTGCCGGCTGAGGAGCTAGAGGCCAAAATCTACAGGTAGGCACTTTGCAAAAAACACCTCTGTTTTCTTTCAAAAAATGTGATGTGTTCACGTTGTGTTTTGGGGCATTTCCTGTCACGGGCGCTAGGCCTACCTACACAAGTGAGGTATCATTTTTATCGGGAGACTTGGGGGAACGCTGGGTGGAAGGACATTTGGGGCTCCTCTCAGATTCCAGAACTTTCTGTCACCGAAATGTGAGGAAAACATGTTTTTTTAGCCAAATTTTGAGGTTTGCAATGGATTCTGGGTAACAGAAGCTGGTCAGAGCCCCACAAGTCACCCCATCTTGGATTCCCCTAGGTCTCTAGTTTTAAAAAATGTACAGGTTTGGTAGGTTTCCCTAGGTGCCGGCTGAGCTAGAGGCCAAAATCTACAGGTAGGCACTTTGCAAAAAACACCTCTGTTTTCTTTAAAAAAATGTGATGTGTCCACGTTGTGTTTTGGGGCATATCCTGTCACGGGCGTTAGGCCTACCCACACAATTGAGGTATCATTTTTATCGGGAGACTTGGGGGAACGCTGGGTGGAAGGAAATTTGTGGCTCCTCTCAGATTCCAGAACTTTCTGTCACCGAAATGTGAGGAAAACATGTTTTTTTAGCCAAATGTTGAGGTTTGGAATGGATTCTGGGTAACAGAACCTGGTCAGAGCCCCACAAGTCACCCCATCTTGGATTCCCCTAGGTCTCTAGTTTTCAAAAATGTACCGGTTTGGTAGGTTTCCCTAGGTGCCGGCTGAGCTAGAGGCCAAAATCTACAGGTAGGCACTTTGCAAAAAACACCTCTGTTTTCTTTCAAAAAATTTGATGTGTCCACGTTGTGTTTTGGGGCATTTCCTGTCACGGGCGTTAGGCCTACACACGCAAGTGAGGTATAATTTTTATCGTGAGACTTAGGGGAACGCTGGGTGGAAGGAAATTTGTGGCTCCTCTCAGATTCCAGAACTTTCTGTCACCGAAATGTGAGGAAAACATGTTTTTTTAGCCAAATGTTGAGGTTTGCAATGGATTCTGGGTAACAGAACCTGGTCAGAGCCCCACAAGTCACCCCATCTTGGATTCCCCTAGGTCTCTAGTTTTCAAAAATGCACAGGTTTGGTAGGTTTCCCTAGGTGCCGGCTGAGCTAGAGGACAAAATCTACAGGTAGGCACTTTGCAAAAAACACCTCTGTTTTCTTTAAAAAAATGTGATGTGTCCACGTTGTGTTTTGGGGCATTTCCTGTCACGGGCGCTAGGCCTACCCACACAAGTGAGGTATCATTTTTATCGGGAGACTTGGGGGAACGCTGGGTGGAAGGAAATTTGTGGCTCCTCTCAGATTCCAGAACTTTCTGTCACCGAAATGTGAGGAAAACATGTTTTTTTAGCCAAATTTTGATGTTTGCAATGGATTCTGGGTAACAGAACCTGGTCAGAGCCCCACAAGTCACCCCATCTTGGATTCCCCTAGGTCTCTAGTTTTCAAAAATGCACAGGTTTGGTATGTTTCCCTAGGTGCCGGCTGAGGAGCTAGAGGCCAAAATCTACAGGTAGGCACTTTGCAAAAAACACCTCTGTTTTCTTTCAAAAAATGTGATGTGTCCACGTTGTGTTTTGGGGCATTTCCTGTCACGGGCGCTAGGCCTACCTACACAAGTGAGGTATCATTTTTATCGGGAGACTTGGGGGAACGCTGGGTGGAAGGACATTTGGGGCTCCTCTCAGATTCCAGAACTTTCTGTCACCGAAATGTGAGGAAAACATGTTTTTTTAGCCAAATTATGAGGTTTGCAATGGATTCTGGGTAACAGAACTTGGTCAGAGCCCCACAAGTCACCCCATCTTGGATTCCCCTAGGTCTCTAGTTTTCAAAAATGCACAGGTTTGGTAGGTTTCCCTAGGTGCCGGCTGAGCTAGAGGCCAAAATCTACAGGTAGGCACTTTGCAAAAAACACCTCTGTTTTCTTTCAAAAAATGTGATGTGTCCACGTTGTGTTTTGGGGCATTTCCTGTCACGGGCGCTAGGCCTACCCACACAAGTGAGGTATCATTTTTATCGGGAGACTTGGCGGAACGTTGGGTGGATGGAAATTTGTGGCTCCTCTCAGGTTCCAGAACTTTCTGTCACCGAAATGTGAGGAAAACATGTTTTTTTAGCCAAATTGTGAGGTTTGCAATGGATTCTGGGTAACAGAAGCTGGTCAGAGCCCCACAAGTCACCCCATCTTGGATTCCCCTAGGTCTCTAGTTTTAAAAAATGTACAGGTTTGGTAGGTTTCCCTAGGTGCCGGCTGAGCTAGAGGCCAAAATCTACAGGTAGGCACTTTGCAAAAAACACCTCTGTTTTCTTTAAAAAAATGTGATGTGTCCACGTTGTGTTTTGGGGCATATCCTGTCACGGGCGTTAGGCCTACCCACACAAGTGAGGTATCATTTTTATCGGGAGACTTGGGGGAACGCTGGGTGGAAGGAAATTTGTGGC